>NW_010309876.1:0-22079 GCF_000700745.2 Antrostomus carolinensis | reverse complement strand
AAGAGGAAGGCTGGGATTTCAGGTACAGAACAAAGAGAAGAGAGAAGCCTCTGCTTTTATTAAAATGCATTACTCTAACAACCTCAAAGCCAAAAGAAGTGTTCCTCTCACAGACAAATGGCAAATTGAAGGTGTAACAGGAGGAACTGAATCTGTTCCATCCAGGCAGCCAGAAGGCTAGTAAATTACCATTATGGGGTTTTTTTTGATGGACCAGGATGTCTTCCAGACTTGTTACATGTGATAATAGATAAAACAGTTTTTCTGCTATAGGAGCTCACACCCAGAAAATCAATTCCATTACAAGAGCCAAACAACTAACAAGGGGAGCCACAAAGAGAATGGAAAAGGAGATTGTATTGTCACATAAGCAAAGAGTTGGATGAGTAGCACGGTACTTGCTTAGAAACCAGGCAAGCTTTTGCCAGAGACCCTTAGAGTTTCAAAAAAAGCACTAAAAAGAGCTCAACATCAAAGGCCCGGAAAAGGAGAAAAATAAACTGACTTGACATCAGCAAAACATGTTAGCAACCAGTGCCAACAATGGATATTAATAAATGTCATTGGAGCTACTTCACCATATTTGGAATGTCATCAGGTTGATAGAAATGGCAAAGAATGACATTTGGGGTAAAATCTTTCAGTGTTACCAGAAAGATGTACAAACAAAATTCTTAGGAAATTGCATCATAGCAGTCGATGTTCTGGCAGCACAGATACAATGACGGCTTGAGGAAGGCTGCTGCAAGTAAGTCATGGCAGAAATCCTCACTGTCTTCTGGGTCCATCCAGGGATGCAGGACTGCAGCTGGAAGTGGTGTCACATGCAGCAGTCCATTGACTGTGCAAGGTGGGTGACCTGGCCTTGAGAAGGTAGTAGTAATAAAGCGCATATCCACACTCAAGGGATTCAGTCATTTTACAGACTATTATCATTGGTAAACTAGCTACTTCCCCCCGCCCCCCTCCCCCAGAACTTTTAGGTGGAAGTATATTTTCATTATTACTCTTACACAACGTGGTATGTGGTTGCCTTGACATAGCTGTCTCATACATGAGAGACTGCCTGCCTATCCCAAAATATTGGGATGTGCAGAGAAGGGTGTAACAGAGACTGAAGAAATGGAAATAGGTGGCTTGTGTGAACTAAAACAGGGGCTTGTAGGACCATATGCATGTGAAAAATACGTGGGAAGTACACCCAGAGTTTCCAAGCATGGGAAACCTTCAAAGAGAAGGTGACCATGAATGACTAGATAGCTTTTTAAAAGCCATTATTATCAGCTTCTGGAATTTTTCATCACATACTACTGATATTTCAGAGTTGGCATTTAAACATATGCTTCAGGAGACTGATATGTACCTAGCTGGCTTATTTTCCAAAGGGACATTGTAATACAAAGCATGGCAGTTCACCAAAAATATGACATCATCAACTTGAAAGAAATACAGGCAACTGAATGACACAGAAAGCATCAATCAAGGTAGTTATGAGGAAATTCAAGACAGAGGTTAGAAAGAGCCTGAGAACAAGCTACATAAGAAAACCAAATTGCAAGTGTTCATGTCAGTCATTCTGTTGCGAGGGTGAACAATCAGAGTGAGGCATGATCTGCCTCTTGAAGACTAGTGAGATGGGATGAGTGGACCATGACAACATAGTATGTAAAAGCAGCCATATCGCAGCAAAAATTTTCTTCAGGACACATTTCAGCTGATCTGGAATAAAAGATGGGAAAGCAGAAATGCCATAAGGGTCACTTCTGATATATGTGGGAAAATTCAAAGGCAATTAAAATAAACCACTTTCCTAACAGACCTGGTGGGCATTGCAGGGGTGTAATTTTTCTTTACAATCATCTAGTGTGTTTCAAATAAAAAATGCTGCTCAGACTCCTAGGGACCAGAGGCAGGGACAATGTAATCACAGCAACTGTCCTGGACAATGCAAGGAAGATGTGGTGGGCCTGCAGTCTCATAGAGTGGTTTCACAGAGGAAATCTAGGTTATAGAAAGCTTCATTCAAGTTACTTGTGTTTGGAAGGTCATTTGTATCAGATCACCACTAGTAGAAGAGAGCTAGAAATTTTTTTCATGTCCAGAGAAAGTTTTGTGCTTAGCACAATTTGACACTTCTGCAGCAAAATTTACTGAAGGCATTTGATATTGTGAAAATCATAGAAGAAAACCACACATGTAAAAGAGGGAATTTATAGTCCAAAAATGGATCTCCCATTCTTGACTGTGGTGGATGCAGGGTTCAATTTCTTTATCCAACAGTGAGGATGGATTTTTCAGCTGTCTTTCATAGTGCAGGAGAACATCTTTAACCAGAAACATATTCTGTGTTGAGATCATTTGGCTTTTCTCCCGAGTTTCTTTCCCTTAATCCTCCTTGTTTCTGTTCCTTTTTGGGGGAATGAGGGGCAGAAACAATTACTTTTGCTAAGGATAGGCTGCAGGAAATCAGTGGGAGCAGTGTCCATAAGGGAGTGGCAGGCCATATGATATTCCTCCAAGCTCATCCTTGGCTACTTCAGCTCAGGGAATATCCTGAATTAGATGTGCCTGTAACTAATTTTTTTTTCTAGGTACTTGCCCAGTGTCCCCTTGAGCCCCTGTTAAACTTTAGCAGTTACTGCTTTGTCATGCTCTTGTTTTATGCTTGTATACTGAGCACAGCCAGCTGCCTTAAGCTTTTGCCTGATTGCTCTATGTGGAGAGTTATAAAGCAGCCTTTTCAGTAAATAAAATCCTTGAAGTGGCATAAAGCTTATAGTCTGTAGCTACATTAATTTATAGAAAAGTCCTTGTTGAAGACAAGAAAAATAAAACACTCTAGATTTTTCATTTTATCAGATCATCTTTTCTGATTTAGATCCCATCCCTGCTAAATATAGTTTTAAAAGTTTATATACTGAACGTAAAGTTACATTCAACAGGATGTGTATGACATTACATGTGTATGTCATCAGTTAAATGACATTAATAGTTTCCTCAGGAATTTCTCCAGTGCTCCTGGACATGGGCCTCACACTGTATTTTTCTGAGAATTCCTGAACACTAGCTACATGGAAGTGCGTGTTTGCACTGACCACTGCTCATCATCCATAGGCTTATGAAGCTCATTCCTAAATCTGCCTAAAGGAAGATATAATACCTTCTTTAGTAATAGCCAGAGCGTGTCTGGGTTGAGCACAGCTGGCTGGCAGGGCACACTCTTCCCCGTGCTGCCATTTGTGCCTCTTCTCCCAGGAAAGGCTTGGGGATAAGGTTTGGACCAAAAGGAAGATAGGTCTGACATTAAGAATGAAAAAGCCAGAACCAGCTGCCATTACAGACAAGTAGTATTGATCTGAGTCCACATCACAGAGATTTTAATAACAAGACAGGGGCATGTTTGTTTTCTCAGCTTGTGGGAATTTTTCAGTTTTCACCATGTTTCTGTATCTCCTATCAAGGCAGAAAGTTGAAATGCTGAAAGTCAAGCCAAATCCTCTTCCTCTCCTTCCTTCTGGATAGTGTTGTTCCAAGTGTCTTTCAATTTCAATTGTACTTTTCTTCTTTCTTCCATTTTTGTCTTTGGGAAGAAGTCATGTGCCATCTTTAATCTGCTCTCCCTTTCCCACTGCCTTCCAGAAGGCATCCCCTTGGTAGCAAATACCCACACCTCTGCTTATGCCCTCTCACCACCTCCCTGTGAACAGTGGGGCCAAGCTGGTGTAGGGGTCCTCAGCACTTGCCCTCTAACTGCTATTATAGTACCTACCCAGCATGATACAGCAAATGGTTAATATTTTTAATTTTAAAATCACCTAAATGAGAGGTTTCAAATGTAAAAAGGCTTTCCCAAACATTTCAAGGCATGAAGTCCTTCCAATCAATCTATTGTCCCAGACAATAAGTTTTGATGGCTGGCTGCCTCCCAGGTAAAATGCAGAGAGGTTCCAGGAGCTACATTTATAAGAGAGAAGCAGAAGCTAAGATTTTGCAACCTACAGCACTGACTCCAGGGGGAATTTCCCAATTCTGGTTAACTCTAGTAGGTCCAAATGAGGCTCAGCAGTTTTGAACTGTGTTATTCAGGGACTCAAGCATAGATCCTGAATCTAGCTTCAAACACAAATGTTGTGCCCAATGTTTCCCTAGGACACAGTAAATCATGTCAACTAGAGACACCTACATATACAGCCTTAACCAAGATGGCAATGGAAATGGCCAGATTACTATTGATTTTCCACAGATTACAGCTATGTTATGTAGGCATCTGTGCTGCAGTAAACAGCAGATCCAAGTACTCATTGGATTTTTCTGGAATCTAGTATACCTCTCCTGTGTATTTATCTTCTTTATTGACTATCTTTGATTATTTTTCCAGTTGATTTGCTTAAATCAACTGGAAAATCAACTTCATTTAATTTCTTAATGTTCACTCTGTACATAAGGTGCAAAAACATTACTTCTTATTTTACTTCCCTGACCAAAGTAGTGAGTACAGTGATATCTGTGGTGGGCTTATACCTGATCTAGTAAAGCAAGGTAATATGTCCCATACAAAGAGAAAAAGCAATTTTATTAAAAAAACATGTGTTAAGCTTAACAGTTCCTGACATATCCTCTCTTTGCTCAAACCTCTAATGCCAAAGGGTATATATATACCTGCAATGAATACAAATACCTAACATCAGTAAGGCATCCCATACTATCCAGGTGCAGAAGTGCATAATTTAGCTGTGACCAAATTGCATTCCCTTAATTGGTTGTGTCCCTTCTTACTGCTCTTAAAGTCACTTGCATCTGAGGCAGATTGTAAGGGACCCTTTTTTCCCACAGAGACAAGGGACAAGTTGTCTTCCTCTTGAAGAGTGCTTTTGTGCACTGTTACAACTACTGTATGTTTGCATTACTGTGACATCTACAAACCTTGGTCAAGGCTCACAACACTTGTTCTTGGGACAGGTAAGCATATTGATGTTACACTGCCACCCTTATCAATGCAGAGATGGCAGCAACTGAGCAGGGCTGGTACCCAGGGATGTGCTGAGCTCCCTGTGGCCCCAGGTGCCTTGTCACCATGAACTCAGCCTGAAAAATATCTCAGAGAAAATAACCACAAGCCTAGAACGTCTTCTGAGTGCATAGCTACCAGGGATAGCCACTGCCCGAGAAAATTTTGTCAGTGGCACCAGAAATAATAGCAGTTCAAAAAGGAACCTGATTCATTGACATTTGTTTTGTGAAATCTCACAATGATGTAATCTAGGGTAAATGCACGTAGATGGAGTCAATCCCCTTCTACTTCAGGTAAATAGCAATTATTTATTTCCTATTCCCACAAATCAACAGAATGAACCTGCTTCCTTGTTTAGACCTGCATGATAGGCCCAATCAGCTGATCCAGAAGCAAGAGGTTATTTTTGCAAATCAGCGTAGGTAAGTTTTGAAGCTAGCTCCATTTCCACGAGAATCCTAGAAGACTGAAACTGCAACATGAGATAGGCAAAAGGGACGACAGCAAAATTAAAAAAAATAGTAACTGGAGACTCTGTAAAAACCTGATAGACACAAAATAGCGTTGTGCAGTGTTTCTCATGCCTTGGCTTAGTGATGTGGCTTAGCAGACTGCATGGGAAAGTGCTTAGCCTTACATCACTGGCTCTGGCCCAGATCAGCCCTCGGTGTGAAGAGATCCCTGGAAGAAGCTGTAAAGAGGAGTGATGGCAAGGACATGGTAATGGGGTCCCCTTGCCTGGCCTGCTGCTGTAGTGGGCCCCAGCAGAGACACACAATGCACATACTGTAGATACACAACATACTGTGTCACTTGAGCTGCAGGGTAGGGGGAAGAAAGAATTGCGCTCCTCCAGCGTTGCTCCAGCCTCTTCCAGCTCCTCCACTGCCTTCAAAATGGATGGGAAAGTGCTAGAATTCAATGTTAGGCTGCTCTGCATCCCCTGGCAATGATGCACTTTTGTTGCTTCAAACACGAAAGAGAGCTCCAGTGTTTGCATACAAGGCTGCTGGGCTACCAGCAACAGCTCACGCTCTAATCTCCCAACTCAGTTTTCAGCAAAGTTTTAATTTATTTGCTCAGAACTATTTATCTACCATTTTTAAACCCTCCACACACAAGATTTCAGCAATTTAAAACATTTTAAACCATTTCCACCTCCCTGTTTCATTCCAAACAGATACCTCATATGCATTATTTAATACCAAAGATAGGGACAGAATTAAAAAACAGGCAAGCTAAATCTAAACAAAATATACTTGGTAGTAGTATGTTATGCTCTTGCTCAGCTCAGAAAGACCCAGTCAAAATCACCCTGCAATACCCAACTCATGCAAGGTACCATTTAGAAATCAGAACTTAAGGAAGATCTTTGTCAATGTTTTGTCAGAAGATAAGCTGGCTAAACATTAACCTCTTTTTTTGCAATCTCTAATCAGAGGTTTCCATTCATACGGTTGCTCTGTACCCTGAACCTCGAGTTAATGTATCTCCGTTTTACAGGAAAGGTTTGCTCACGTTGCTTTAGGGCTCTGCAGGCTTCACAATGTGACCTTCTGCTGCCTGCTCAGGAGGCAACCTAATGCTGCCTCTGCTTAGGTCAAGTTGGTTAATGAGTTCTTGCCAGGTCCAATGATTAGCTTGTTAAGCACGACTTGTGGTTTCCAAATGAAGCATACCATCCTGCAAGTAGAATTTTACAGACTGAGAGAAAGCACTGTGATTTGTAAATTCACATTATATGGACAAAAATATTTCCAAATCCCTGTACAGGAGTGGACCAAGCCTGAAACAAATACTTGCCTGGGAAAGCAAACCCTTCCACTAGAGCACCTACAAGCACTCAACAGTCTTCTTCCATGAAAAAAATTCAAAAAGAAAACTAGACATTTTGGTGTTTCTGGACAGTATATCAACGTGGTCTATTTTTAAAATATAAATAAGGAAGAAATATTTGCTCAATGTTGTCATTTATCAGTACTAAGTATTAAAAAGGAAATAGAGATAAGGGACATAATAGCAGCAGAAGTGTTAGATTTGCACAGTGACAGTTGAATTTTCGTTTTGGTAGTTTAGGATTGTTTTGTGATTTCCCAATAGTGTGGAACTGATGCAGTTAAAGTGGTTGCAGGGCAGATGTAGGGTCCTGGGGTAACAATGTTCTTGCAGAGCAGCTCAGTGACTCCCTGGTCTGTCACAAAGCCCAGTCAGCAGAATGGGCTGAGGAAGACTAGAGGATCTGCAAATGAAAAAGCATCTAATAATATCCTCTGTCTGTCCTGGCCTGCCTAGATTCTGGGAATGTTTTTTGGGGCAGTACTGGGCCAGTATCCCCTGCACAACAGAGCAATGTTCTCTCTCCCACCCCCCCTCAAATTCTGCCGCTCCAGCACTGGTTGAGCTGGAGCGAGAACTTGGGGCAAGTCTTGCTCTTGGTACCCTGGGTATAAGGGGCTCTGACCCTCTGTGTTTAAGTGTGACACTGTGGACTTAGCCTGTCTCTTCTGTGTCCTGAGAATCTAGTTTTGAAATGCTTTTCCTCAGCTCCTGCTTAGACATTTTGTTTTCCAGACAAGAAATATAGCTGGGTCACAATTCTGTAAACCATCCTTATCCCACACAACATTTCGCCACATACTTAACTGTAACTTTATCACTGACCTGAAGAGGATGTGAGCACATACTCCACTTGCTGTCCATGCTAAATTATTTTCCTGAGCAAGGACTGGCCGAAGGATCAATCCTGAGCTGAACTGGGGCCTTGCCAGATTTTATTTCTTTGAGCTGAGCAGTTTTTTGCTGTTGTTTAGCTTAAAAAAACTGATGGCACCACAAGAATTTACTTTACAACACAAGAAAAGTTACTTTTTTTATGCGCTGCCATAACTAAATAAAAATTTAAGGGATAAAGCTCACTAAAATAATTTATTTCTGGCCAGAAAGCAGAGCTGAAAATTTTTAGCTCAAAAAGTGAATGTTTTTCAGTCTTACAAAAGGTGAGAATTCAGGGTGATAACTGAGACTACCTTGTGATCTTGTTGCAGCCTTCATGCAAAAGCTGCTGGGTAAGTTAGCTCTTTTTACATGCAGTTTAAAGGGGTAAACCTTTTGTAGATGTCCTTACAGTACTGTAAAGCAGTCCTGTGAATATTAAGATAATCAGTACAGGGATTTTTTTTTTTTTAAATTAAAAAAAATTCCAGTTGTACAGCTCCAAGCATGCTCTGATACTAAGTAAGTAAGAGGCAGTATCAGAGTACAGGGTCAAATATAGCTCCATGTTGAAAATGCAATATTAGCTTTGGATTTGGGTGCAGATAAAGACATCATTTTCTGATTGTGTTGCAGCTGTGGCCGGGACGAATTCTTCATGAGCTTTCAGCAACCACAGTTCTTGCCTACGGATCTAAATTTTAGACTCATGCAATGAAGAGCAGTAATGCAGAAGCCTCGCCCCTCTCTACACATCCTTTATGCATGCACCAGGCCATTGAGGCACAGTATTTGCTGCAGTATGGGTAATGAGCTGTTTATAATTATGTGGACCCCTGCTTCTACTCCAGGTGTGAATGCTGATGGAATAGGCTCAGTCCTAAGGGGAGCAGGGCGAAGCAGAGCCTCAGATCAGAGCTTGCCGCTACCCTGCCACCCTGCTCAGCTGCCTTTCCAGCTGTAATGTACCACCTCTGCTGAGGGTTTTCCTAGAAGTACTGAGGTCCTCCAGTGTCCCTTCTGTCATGACTATACTGAAACTAGCTCTCTCGAGTGTCCTTCTCTCCTGGACCTCTAGGAAGCCTTTCTACTGTCTGTATCGTCTCACCTAGGCGGATCTGCTTCTCTCTGGGATCTTTTTGTGCTCATTTAAGGGAGTGGGAAAAAAACTTCCTCCTAAGAAACTGTATGCAGCTTAACTTGTAAATCCACTGTGACTCACCACCGTCATGAGCAGATTTCTTCTACCATTTTTGATGTCAGATGCAATCTAAATTATATTTACATGTATCCTAGGCTTCTGCTATGCAAAGGATTTCCAATATATTGAAGCAAAGCCTGATAACTGCTTAGGACTAAGAAGTATTATCTGGTTTGTTTATTTATTTATTTATTTATTTATTTATTTATTTATTGTGTGTCTCAAGAATAGTAATCATACATTACTCTGCAGTAAAGCCATTATATAATGACCCATCTGTGGAAGAAAAATTCCCATGAACCTAGTGGTAAAGAGATGACCCATTTTAGCTGCCTATCACTTCCACAGGAAGCAGAAGAGCATGGCTATATTACCCAAAACCGCTTCTCCAGGAAGGTTGGTGAGAAGAAGCCTGTGGGTGGAGACTGGTTTGCTTGAACAACTTTCAGTATGTATAGGCTGCACTGCTATAAATATCTGTATCTGTTTAGATTTACCTCTGTGGTTACTGAGGCATAGCAGAAGCATATAGTGTCATGTGCAATTACAGACTCCATCCTTCTCTGTGTGAGAGGAGGCAGCACAGCTTTCATTAAACATCTTTTTATCCCAAGCTAAGGACTGTACACAACTGATCAATAAACTGGAAAGTAAAATATATCTTTTATTCAAATTAATAAAAACTCAAACTGAAGTATAAGCACAAAGGGTCAGACTGTGATGTCCTTGTGGGCAGAGAACAGCACTAAATGTGGTTTGGTGGAAACGAATAGCAAAGGCAAGGGAGCTAAGTGGTCAGCCACTGTCAGTAAAGCACCACAGTCAGATAAAAAAATGAGAAAAAGAAACAGAAAAAAGAGGACAAGTGTAGGGGAGAAGACTGACATAGTACTGCCAGGGTTCTATGCAACTGGGTGGGTTTTCCTCTGCAGAAGTTTGTGACAAACTTTTCCTGTGTGGTGGTTTGGGTGGATTCACCCTTTTGGCTTGAACCTTGCAGCCAAACACAGCCTGCTCTATCACCCTTCCCCCAGCCTCACTCAGGGAGCAAGGAAGCAAATTGGAAGGAAAAGGGCAAGGAGACTCAAGGGTTGAGATAAAAACTATTTACTAATTAAAATAAAAATATAATGATAACAACAGTGATAACAGACTATACAAATGAGTGATGCACAGTGCAGTTGCTCACCACCCGCCGACCGATGCCCAGCCTGTGCCAGCCAGTGATCCTGGAGCAGAGACAGTCCCAAAACTGAAATCCTGGAAGAGTGAGGCCAAGTGATCCCTGAGAGAATTCCCCCAGTTTCTGGTCAGCCCTGGTTAATATCCTGACATGATGGCATATGATATGGAATATCTCATTGGCACAACCAGATGCCAGGTTTGGGTTTTGCTATTCACTGTGCTTCTCCCTCCCAGTCCTAATGCAGCTGTGAACCAGCCAACACAATGACCCTGGGCTCCAGCAGCAACTAATAACATTAGTACTTTTATCAACGTTCTTATAACAAATCTTACACTGAAACTGAAACACAGCTATTCTAACTACTAAGAAGAAAATTAACTCTATCCTAGCAAAACGAGGACATCCTGATACTTGGTTCTTTGGTACACCAACCCTTCTCAACAGGTTTTCACAAAGATGTCACATTTCAGATGAACCTGTTTGAATCTATATATTGTGTTACTATATATGTTTGTTATATGCATGCATGTTATATTAATCTATAGGGTGTATAACAAAGAGTATTTGATACATGTTATCTGCTTTACAGTGGCCAGAATAACCTGTAGAAAACCAGCAGTGACCCTTTAGGACTCCCAGTCAGCTGGATAAGCCAATACAAGGTAATCAATTTTTCCTGCCCTTGCAGAACATGAAGGAAAGATGCAACTTCTCGAGATTGAGGTGGTTCTGCAACTCTTGCTTTCTTTGCTACTGTCTGAGTTCCTGTGGGTAGGTTGAGTTACTTTTGACTTGTGCTTCTTGCAAGGCAACCACTGGTGATGATGTAATGAGCTGCACTGTGAGGTGTTCTTTAAGTTGGCTGCACTTCCAGGTGATCATAAGATTGTAGTTTGTTTGTTGCAGGGTGTATTTTTTGTTCTTCAATTTCCCTCTTTTGGCTTGTAGGTATGATTTATAGCTTGCTTTGTTTTTATGCAAGAGCAATTATTCATTTCCTTTCTGCATGAAAACATTCATCTGCTCTTTTGTGGCTGCTTTCCTCTTCAGGGTTGCTGTTTCAGATTCAAGAGGTCCTAGCAATAATAGTTAAAATTGTCAACTGCTGGTCAGCAGTTAGAAGACATGGGACACTAGGGCTAGATGCAGGCTGAAGTGTTGATGGGGGAAAACAGCTGAATAAACAATGCCAACAATCTCCTACTTGCTCCTGTGTGAACAAGAAACACGGATGGGGGCAGGGAGGACTGTTTGATGTATCTCTCACTGGATGTGTATCTTCCCATGGAGAAGGCCTTAGAGTGATTATTTGCAGAATTTGATAAGCCTTCATCTGTTTGTGAAGCTATTCTCTTTAACCAAGAAAAGATGTTGAGGTAGGCCCTCAGTACACAAACTATAGATGATGCAAATCTCCCCTGTGCTTATTTTACACCAGACGGACTGCCTTTATTTTGTATGTCAAAGACAGACAACCCCCTTTCCTACCCAGCTCGGTATGCCCTGCCAGCAGCTGTCAGCATGGCCCCTGAAGGTGACTGATTCATTGGGAGGTCTTTTGAAATGGAGTCCCACAAGCTTTCTCCTTTGCTACAAAGCATAAACTCTGATTTATCTTCATGACCATGCAACTGCAAATACAATTGCCTGTGACAAAAATAAACTCCTACCACTCAGCTCCAGCTTTTAACTCTTGTAGCCATTTCTGAAGTGCGAGCCAGACATATTTACAGTTCTGCTGCTGAAAGGTGGGGTTTGGAGGTCAGTGTGTCCTTCTGGATTACAGCATACATAACCCAAAAGAACTGAACAGTTTTTTACCCTTTCCTAAGTCAAGGTGCCCAAGTGAAAAGAGCCAGCAGGAAACCCAAAAAGATAGATCTGGGACATGCAACTGAAGTTGATTTTGTCTCTAATAGCTCCAGAACCATGCCCCATGCTTGTAAGCCTATGGAAAGCATTTATGGACACCAAAGATTTGGGGTGATAGACCTGAGGACTTGGCAGACGTGGCTGGTTAGAGGTAAGGCACTAGCAGCTGTACAGAATTAATCTTCACAGTCATGCAATGCAGCTCCCTGTTCTGCTGCTTACAGTGCATTTTGCAAAACTTGCATCTGCAGTGTCTCTCCACATGAACAGGAATTCTCCTATTTCCACAGATGAGGAAATTGCATCACAGAGCGGTTGAATGATTTTCCCTCAGTCACGCAAAGCCAGAAACAGACTGCAGGAACATCTGATTCATCTTCCTGGCTCTAACCATCAGATGGCAGTTCCTTGGGATGAAGAAAACAAGTGGCTTTTTCAAGAGTAGGTTGTAATTGCTCCACCACAGCGAAGATTGTAAGGCCATTGTTTATGGTGTTTGTAACCATCAAGGACACCATTTTAAGAGGTTAATAAAATGTGAACCATCATTATGAAGTGATTGTTCCAGTCTCTGTTCTTCTTGATGTTGGCATTATCACTGCCATCTTCTGTGCCCTTCTGAAACCATGCCATTTTTCTCCCTCTTCTTACTCTAAGGACTTCTCCCACAGGCTCTATAGATTGATTTGCTGTTTTAGATAAATGTATTTGTGAGGGGTCTTAGAGAACAAATGCAGTGGTCAAATCTTACTCCCTGTATATGTGTTTCCAGAACCTGCCATAAATCAGCACAATAGTGTGCTAACTTCTGACAAAGACCAAGATTTGACTAACCAAGTTCTTTGATAAATTTTGAGAGTGTACACAGAATATAGTATCCTTTTGCTTTCCCTAAGTGCTCAATTTAAGTCAGATTTGAAACAAAGAAGGTGAAAGGAAGAAAAGAAAAAAAATCCCAAACCCATGACATAAATAAGGAAATAAAGAGAAATTAGGAGAGCGAGGAAAGTTTTTAATAATGCAGGGATCAAGTTCTTCAAGGAGAAAGAAGATAACTGATTTTAAAATATTCAAACTAGGAAATCTACTGTAGGAAACACCTCAGATAATTCATTCCATAAAACAAACAAACAAACAAACAAACAAAAGAAACCACATTCTGTGATTCTGTGAAAAACATTACAAGAGAGGTGTGTGTGATGGAAAGCTGGAATGGTGCAAACCCAGGATGGTGAGGGATTCATAGTAGGTTCCTAGTTATTTTCTAGGCCAATACTTCCTATTGTTTCCTGGATCCAACTTTTTTTCTAATTCTGTTGTCAGCTGCACTTTAAGCATTAGGAGTGAGCATGCTGGGTCAAGGGGGCTATGGAGATGACAGAGGCAATCCAGACTTCAGGGAGATATCATCATATTGAAAGGCACAGAATCACAGAACATCAGGGAACCAGAGCACTTTCTAGAGGAAAGCGTCACCTTCCAGAGAGGATACAGGGAATACTTCAGGACACTGGTGTTTTCCTTGGATGAGCTTGCCAGACCTGTGCCAAGATTCTCCATGTCTGGGTGGTGAGAGATACATAATTTTCACAGCAAAGGAAGATGGTTTTGGGACTTGTAAGCTGACCCCCTGCACTTTATTTCATCGTTGGAGTTTCTCTTTGTTTCCCATTCTTGTTCTTCTTCCCCTTCTCAGTCATTTCTGAGACAGAGAGAGAGAGAGAGAGAGTAGTGCCATTTTGGGTTCAGAAACTCTGGTCTTTGAAACTCATAGCAGCTCCTCTGAACTCCTAAGAGAACAAAATTAGGACAGTTATCTTGTACTCAGTGGGAGCAGATCATGGAGCCAGATTACAATTTGGGGAGCTGCTAACAACTCTTTCTGCCTCTATAGATATAACCACGCCTGACTGCTTCCCACATGCTGTGGAAATCTCTCTGCACACTTAACTATTCAGATCAGAAGTAGGCAAGGAATGAGAAGATGATGAGATGATCCCTGTTTCCCCTCTCTCCACCACAAAGAGGTGGAAGGTTTTCAGAGGGTATAAGCTGCCCAGAGGATAGACTTACCCTGCAGAAGATGCCATAACAAGAGTTATTGAGGTTAGTTTGGCTATGAGAGGTCATAGTCTGAGGACCTGCTGGCACGTGAAATAACAGCAATAGCCTTTCCATTTCTGGGGCACACTCTCCTCTTCATGTTTTGCTTTCATTTCTCATTGAACATGCTAAGAAGGAAAGCATTTGGACCCGGTTCAATAGCAAATAATGCCTTTCATTCACATATGCACACATGAGCCTTGGTGATTTCTGCAGTATAAGAAAAAGGAACTTGGTCAAGGTCCTGAGCTAGTTAAAGGAGTGCAATGCTATCTATATATCTATATATCTATATATCTATATATCTATATATCTGTATATCTGTATATCTGTATATCTTTGTAGTATTGGAATAATTGGTGGAAAATTATCCCAAGAAAGTATAACTTACCTGGAGGAAGGGTTTTCTTCCCTCTTATAACTTCCTGTAGGTTCTTCTACGGAATGTCTTGGGACTATAAGGGAAAGGATTTTTAAGAAATACAAAATAAATAACTTACCTGCCAAATTCAATGCCATTTGTCTTGTAATCGTTGTATTTAGGAGCCTTCTTTGCTTGCTAAAATTTTCTGCTGGATTCAGTTATTTTGGACGATGAAATAATCTACATTAGGCATACACAAAATGGTTGAGTCATCTACATTTTCCTGAACCTTTTGCTTTGCCACTCTGCAGCACATACACTGCATGGTGAGACAGTGAAGAACAGTCAGCACAAGTGGAATAATAGTCTCTTGTACACTGCCATAGGATTGTTTCTGTTTGCCTGCTTCCAGATGTGGGTTGTTAAATGCACTTTGAGGTTGCCATTAGAAGCAAAGAACTCAACACTTGGAGGTCTTTGGCTGAATCTAATGCTCAGTCTTTAGCTCAGGCAAAAAAGCTTGGAGATATCAGACATGCTGCTGAATTATAATCTATTCTAATGCTGCAGGAGCAAAATCCTTTGATGTAGAGGCACATGGTAAGGTTGTTTGCTCTTCTACAGTGGTTGTTACTCAGATATTTTTATTACTTCCATTTGGTTTTTGTTCAGAGTTCACCCTCTTCCTGTTATTTTGGTACTAATCAGAACTAATCTCTTTCCAAAGTTTCTTCTTCAGCCCCTTGAACAATTCCTGAACTGAGTATCAAATCCCATGTACTAGCACAGATGTTTTTTTCTAGACTATAGGTAGATGCTTTTAGAGTCAAGTATAATTTATAGGATCAGTCAGGTCCAAAAAGTGTCTTCAGGAGATTCCAAGCTCTGGTTTAGGAGAACCAGTGAGCCTTCTTCATGGCAGTGTTGATAATGTGCTGAAATCTGGAAGAAGGGGAAACATATCCTCTCTTCTGCTTCTGGTGTGGTTGCTCCCACATGGAAAGGGCTTCTGCAGTGCCAGGGATGCCTGAAACGTGTCTGTCAGTCCCTGACATTGTGCAAAGCTGATTTCTGGAGACACTGGGAAGCACAGAGGGCTGTGAAGTAAAGGTAGAAGTCAGGACAGTCTGGAGTGTGGGAGGGAATTTAGCTACTGCAAAGGCAGGACTGAGACATTTCCCTGCCTTTGACATGTCCATTTGTGTATTTGTAGAACATTTGGAGCATGTCTGAATTTTATAATCTTTTCCATGCCTTCTATTTTATTTTTCTTTTTCATGTTTAAACCTGATATTTTTCTGCAGGAATGATTTTGGGACAGCTTGCACTCCAGTGACAGCAGTCTTCACTGGTATTTAGCTATAATTCCTTATCAACTTTTAGGTGCTTCAAGAAGGGGAAACATTCCCACAGGGTACACTTCAGCTGTGAATCAGAGAAGGGGTTTGTGGTAGACTGAAGATGGAAGAAAATGTTTACATGCAGAAAAGATATGTTACTCTGTTGAGTTTTAAGGTAGAAAGGAAATAGTGCTACATCATAAAATGAATTTACATCCTTTCATTCATTGTTCCTGTAGTACAAAATGTCCTAAATGTCTCTGTGCTTCTCTTGTTATTAGAAAGTATATAAAGAAGAAAAGTAAATTATTAAAAGGGCCCTAGTGCACTAAATAAATAACAACAACAAAAAAACAAACCCCAAAACCAGGAAAAATCTAACACACTAGAATTGCTTTGCGATAAACCAAATTAACTCGTTAGAGTGATGCATTGATGTGTGAGGTTCTTAGCTTATCTGCTGTTAGGATATTTTATGCCACCTGCCCCAACATTATGAATACAAGTTCTTCCCGAGCACCAAGAGGAAGGTTGGTTACCTACTTGTTCAAGTAGTTACAGAACGACAAGCTTTTGCGTTTGGCTGGATACTTAGGCTGCTTCAGTCTTCCCATTCTTATTCTGGTCACACATAGACCATGAGAATTCAATGAAAAATTAAAGGACTAGGGGGAGGACACATACACATCATAAATGAGATCTGAATCTTACTTAAGTTTGAAATTATCCAAACAGAAAAGCTGAACAAGCACACTGATTGCAGGTAGTGAGTTTGTGTTTCTCCTTATAAACACAGACTTTAATACACCTTTCACTAAAGAGTGGCTTTCACAGCAATGCCTCTCATTCTGCTATTCCTGTGCTTTTGTAGCAGAGGCTGCAGACAGCTGTGGTAATGCAATAATCCATAACTCATCTCTCATGGACCTGATCAAGCCTTTAGCATATGTACTAAAGCCTCCAAAACAAAATTCCTCCCTTATACGTGGCCCAAATGTAGTCCTCTCCCACATCATCAGAAAGATTATCTCTGTTCTCCTTTAGGAGACTTGCCTTTGGGCTGTTCATCCTGTATCCTCTTTCTCTGCAACAGTACTTTGCTTCCTGCTATGTAGGTGAGGTAAATGTAATGTATTTCAGTGACCCAGTGTAACCAGTGCTGAATACCTTCCTCAATAATCAATATCTGACAATAAGGTAAGGTGTGTTTTGCCTTCTGAACATGATTTGTTCATTCTATATCATATATTTTAGACAGAAGACCTTCTTTAAAATGAAATAATTAAAATGTAATAATTCTATAATGAATTTCCATTCAGAAATAGCAGTGTCCTTAGGAGACTTGTGGTCCCTAAGCAGGGTACATGATAGCAAAGAAGAAAACCTGGACTTTGATAGCAAAGAGGGTGTCTGATCACAAAATTCAGTGGAAAGGTGGAGCAGCCTGCATGTTATCAGGCTGAGCAATTCAAAGGCAAACTACTCATAACTGTGAGTTGGAGATTAGAGAATTGCCTTGTTACTACAATGCCTCACTACTTTTAAGAGGAGGAATAGTTTGGCCACAAGCTTCCAAGAAAAAAATAAATTCACAGGCAAGCTTCTCTCTCAAGGACTACAGCTACTTTGGGCAGACAAAGGAGGGTTTAGGATACACGGGGGAGAGGGAAAGATGGCTCTTTCACACCAGGTTTAGCAGAGTCAGTGCTCTGTTTGAGCAGTGTTGTGGGGAGGAATGTTTTTCGTAATACAGGTAAAAGAGCTAATGAAGAAGTGGTCTGTAGACTGCTATAGGCATGGGATTTAGAAAAGCATCTTGAAATGAATATGCAGTTTCTGGAAGAAAATCCGAGGTTCAGGAGGAGCATAGAAATCACTGGAGAAAGAGGTGGCAAAGACACATCTCCCTTGGCACAGCAAACAGTGAGCAAGTGGAAAGGAGTTGTGCAAGGAGCTCTGGATAGAGACCATTTTTGGCTCTGTCACCAGACTGTATGTGTGACGACAGCCAAATCATTTTACCTTTCCTGTGGTTTTTTCTCCTTCCCACTATGGAAATGTCTCTTGCTCCAGGTTTGCATGGTTCCAGCACAGGAGGACCTCAGGTTTTCTGGGGGCTTCAGGCACCATGGCAACAAGATATTACCTAATTATAACAGAAATAATAGAAAGGAGGCCAGGTCCAAGTACAGGGTTGGACCTTTATTTTCCTCCTGAAAATTGAAGGGGGAAAATAAAGAGGGAAAACACAAAATGTCCGTATCATTTACTAGGAAGGAGAAGTGCTTATTAGCTTTGATATCTCTGGGTATCCTTCCCTTTGTCCATCCCTTTCCCTCTTGTCATTCCTCTTGTATTCTTATAGCTATTAGCTGACATCCAGCAGCTAAAATCTACATGTGTCATTCCCAACTATAGCTTGCCCATTGCTACAAACTCCCTCTCTAGCTGTGTTTCCATGGAAATGGAAGCTAGCAGCATGGCAATAAAATTGGAGAAAATAATCAAAAGAGAGCAATTTAATACTTTTATCTTACTTCTACTTTGTAGTAATAAGGCAACTGCTTTATATCTAGAGCCATTTCCAGTGGTGGATCTCTAAGTGCTTTCCAAACTTAACTGTAGTTAGCCCCAAAACATCCCCTAGGTAAATAGTACTCCCATTTCAAAATAGGCAAATAGACTTCTTAGACTTGAAGCTCCCTTCCCAGGTTTGTATGGAGTCCTTGCTTCAGACTGGGCTTTTTAGGCACTCCATAGCAATGTCACATAGCATGTGACATGACAAGACCATGCTAATGTGTTCAGGAATAGACCCCAGGGCTGCCAATCAGATCACTTTTCCACAAGAACAATCTTCTTCCTATGTGTAGAAGGAAGTAAAATGGCTTTTCCTGGCTTCCTGGGATTACAAATTCAAATTAGATACCACCACAAAAAAAAAAAAAAAAAAAAAAAGTGTGTCTGGCTTTCATTCTCAGAAAAAATGAGATAGAGGAATAGCAAAGCCTTTCAAGCACCTTTAAAACAATTGCCTAGACCATATGTTTGACCTTCTCACTCTCATTTCCATGGAAACAGAGTAGAAAAAAATGCAGTTGAATGGGACAGAGGACAGTTACGCAAGTGTATGTAATAGTTCTCACTAATAGACGCCAGTTTCAGGTTGTGTGCATTTTAAGAAGGGAAATTTAAAATCTGGTAGATATCTGAAGGTGGATTTCTCCCCAGTAGAAATCTTCACTAGCTAGTCAGATGTTTTCTTTCTTAGTATTCATATCACAATGAAATTTATTGCATTGATTGATAGGTCTCTTCAGCTTGGTTATTGGTTGCACCAAGCTTTGCCTTGTAGTCCTATAGAATAAATGTACTAGAGCAGCTGCATGTGAACACCAAATCTAAAACAAGTCTCAGTCATGTTTAAAATAAGTCTGTCTGTTATTTGTCTAACCATCCACCTTTGCATTACCTGTGCACTTCTGTGTTTTCACTGGGCCAAACACATAGCACCAATTTCATATGCCACCTGCCATGCAGTTCTCTTTGCTTTCAGGGGTGTTACAAGCATTGTAACAAAAATGATATTGTTCACTCTGAACAGTATCACAGCTTAATGGGAACTCAACAACATTTTTTCTGTGGGTATTTGTTTTCCTTGCCTTCAACGATAATTTGTATGTGTATGAGCAAGTCCATGGGAGGCAGCAGGCTTGGGATGTAGGTTTCTGGAGCAGAAGACTCCCAACTTCCTCCTTTCTTTGGCAGAGAGATGAGACAAAGTGGCAACAATGGATTCACATACACTTGTTTATTGTGTGCCACTGACAGAATGATGACAGAAAATTCCAGAGCAATCTGTAATAATTAATACAGCTGGAATACTTTAAATGGATCAAACTGACATTTGAAAAAAGGAAGAAAAAGTTTTCCAGAGCTTTTTGTTCTCATCCTGGCATGGAGGTGGTCCTGCATGTGCAATGAGGCAACACTTCTGCATGGATTGACTGTTGCAGAGGTCTGTCTGGGCTCAGAAGTTTGCCTGTGTGCATAATTTTGTGGGATAAATCAGTCAGGAAACTTCCAGTGACACTCTCCTAAACAGGGTGTATCCTCAAGGAAAGTATCCGGTCTTACAGAGAAGGAAGAGGGGGACACTGACTGTGAGGACTTTATCCAGTTAAACAGAGCTCACTCTCAGGAAAGACTCTTTGAACAAGAAACCTGTGCAGTCTTAAGCAAAAATTTTATAAGATGCTGTAATTCTTCATCACAGCTGCTTCAGCACTACTTCAGACTCTCCTCTGACCTCACTACGGACCACTCCATCAGAAAACAGGAAAAAAATGACCTGAGGCCCATAGCAGCCAACTACTGAAGGCTCTTGTTAAAATACCAGAAGGAGTTCAGAAAAGGAGACTGAGGACAAGAGCAGGACTCTCAGGGAAAGAAGAGACATTTAAAGGAGTCCTGCTGGCAGAAGAAGGAGGAAGAAGGAGCAGGTCAGAGTATAATCAATCTTGCAACAATTGTGAAAATGCAAATAAAGAGTAAATGAGGGGGAATTGTGGTCTGCTTATGGATATTCTGGAAGCAGACAAACAGGCCGACTAAATTGGATAAGTTATTAATCATGAATTATTCATTCCACCTGGATGATTAGCAAGTCTGTTTATTCTTGTAGCCCATTCTCAATTTCTTCACAGTTCTCGAAGGTAACTGCAGAACTGGTTACTTAGGTAAGGCAATTTGATAAAGGAACAAGGTAAACTAGTCAACTTGCTTACAATGGCTTCTTGCCCAAGGGCATTTGACACAGATTACATTACACAAAGAAATAATTCAGATGTGACTCTGAAACAACCACATGACTCACACTGCACCTTTATTAGAAACCTTGTTAATTGTTTACATGAACAATTAAAAAATCTGTACCTCATTTTGGCATGAATAGAGCCAGTGCAATTGCTCTTGAACTTTACTCGGAGAAATCTGAGTTTAGACCAAGTAAAGCAGATGTACCTTTATCCGTAGACCTAAGATGTTTTGGCAAGGCTGATCTGAACTGTAGAGAGCTGTTAAGTGATGGTGTCCTTCCACTCCAGCAAAGGAAAGTAGGAACTGCCTTACTGGGTAATTTATTTATTTTCAGATACTACATAGAAAGAGAATTGATGTCCTGGGAGAGCCCTACATTTCTGGTGCTAGGAAGAAGTCAGGACAAGCTTGGTCAGAAAAAAAGGTGCATCATTAAAATTCAGCTCCGTTTTGAACTTTGAAAGCTTTCCTTTCTGGCCCATCTAACTTTTCAGTAAAGTGAGATCATAGCAAGTCTGTCAGACTTCTTGCCTGTAGGCCAGGACTCCCAGAGCTGTTTACCTCTTCTGAGAGAGGGAGGACAAACCTCTGCTCTTGGTCTGATTGCCATGGCCATCTGCCCCAAGCCTGTGAGACCTGCCTGTAGCTCTGTGAGGGCACAACTCACCCAGAAACACCTTTTAAGATCCAGATTGTGTTTGAAGCTCTGCACATGGCCTGGCAGCCTGCATAGCTCTTGTTAGTTCTTACTCTGCTATCATAGCTTTGCTGCAGATCTACTTCCTTTGTTCCTGTAGCCCACATAGAACGGTTCCTTCACTATGTAGGTCCTATCATCAACAGTGACAGGATTTTTAATTTGCTTATCAGACTATTTTGGGTCTGGTACCAAAGATTCTTTATATATGAGAGATGAGGGTGGGTGACTGATGATAGCTCCTCTACTTCCCAGCCTCCCCATTCATTGCTCTATGGCTGTCCTCCCACTAAACACTTCTTTGTTTTGTAGACCAGCGGTTCTTTCCAGGTCACTTGTCCCATGGCTACCTTAGGAGGAAAGTGCAGGGGTCCAGGCACTGAAAAGAGGAAGGCTGGTGTCCACCCTTGCTTCCCCCTTGGTTGTGCTGAATGCACAGATGCAATCATAGAACCATAGAATTGCCTAGTTGGAAATGACCTCTGAGATCATCGAGTACAACCGTATCTGTCCACTACTAAACCATATCTCCAAGCACCCCATCTAGCCATCTTTTAAACATCTCCAGGGAGGGCGACTCAACCACCTCCCTGGCCAGCCCATGCCAGTGCCTGAGAACCCTTTCAGTGAAGAAGTATTTCCTGACATCCAATCTGTACCTCCCCTGGCAAAACCTGAGGCCATTTCCTCTTGTTCTGTCACCAGTTACCTGGGAGGAAAGGCACACATCTGCCGCCCTGGAAACTCCTTTCAGGCAGTTGTAGACAGTGATAAG
>NW_010309875.1:369-53748 GCF_000700745.2 Antrostomus carolinensis | reverse complement strand
GATATGGAACATCTTATTGGCATATCCAACTACTACACTTTTTTCTTCACTCTCCCCTTTCAGTCCTCTCTTCTTGGAAACTGTCCAAGCACAGTGTCCGTGGACTTATGAACATTGTTCTCATAACAATCCTCACTGAAACCAAAACACAGTGCTTTCTAGCTACTAAGAAGAAAATCAACCCTATCCTAGCAAAAAAAAACCAGGACAAGGTATCCAGATACCATGAGAGTAGAACTAGAACTGTGATTTAATTTGTTTTAAGAGACTAAAAACTTCTGCTCTGCTGAAGTTATCTACACAAAATTGTGGTGTTACAAACAGAAATATTTCTTCCTTTGAACATTCCATGCATTTATAGATCCCATTGTAATATTAGTGCTGCCTTTGCATATCAGCTTACACTCAAATGCTAATACACCTGCCACCTTACCTACTGTCTCTAGGCAACATACAGCTCTAATGGAAGGCAAGTTCTTAAAAAAAATAGTTTTTCAAGCATAATAGTCCCCACACCTGAAAGTAATTTTTCTAGATTTCAACAATTAGATTGATTTTGCTGAGTATGGTGAAAATGTCTGATTCCAGAGACAAAAGCACTTCTTCTAAACATAACATTTCCTAGTCTTATACAGTTTGCACTTCTGCAGAGTAAATTAACAGTTTAGTCCAATTCCAGCTGAACAGGTAGCACAGACACCAACTATGGTAGCGCATTATGCACTGACAAGTTCCTATAATAGCATTCCTAGCAGACAAAAAAATAAAGAGATGAAGTGTAATTAGTCACACCCTTAGGCTTTGCCTTCGTAACAAAAAGACTACCTGGGGGTCAGTCTACATAATATTACCTGCTCCACCTGTTTCTTTGGTTATGTTTTGGCTTCTTTTCTAATAGACTATTTTCACTAAAAAAAAAAAAAAAAGACTGAACTAACCTGATGAGGAAATACAGAAAAACTTTGTTGTAAACAGATGGAAGAAAATAGTACTGTATTTTGGGGATAAAAGGGAAAGGAAAAAAACTCGTGACATTTTGATGGTCAGTAAGTGCCTGTAGTTTATAGATATCCAGTATATCTATAAAATGATTCATATCTCTCAAAGAATTAAGCCACATACTCTTCTGATATATTGTTAAGAAGCTCCAAACATTAACTTCTATATCAACGGAAAAAAAAACCAAACCAAAACAAAACAAAAAAACCTTTTATGTTTCATAGGAGCCTTCTAAACAGGTCTCAACAGTGATTCTAATCCACGGTTTATAGCAGGCTGTCTCCCAGACCCAGGTCTTCTAAAACTATTCAGATAGCTCATTCCCACTGAAGTCAGTGAGGTCTCAGCAGTAAGGCACAGCACTATTAGTGCTGGAGTGGGCTTCCTAAGTATTATGACAGACTTTGCTTGGAAGCTTTTCAATAAGAGAAAGGAGAAGGTAAAACTGTCTCCTCATACTGGTGTTACCAAGACAGGAGGCACATTTTTTGCTCAGACTGGCCAGCTGATGCCAAGCTGAGAGGAGGATCACTGCAGCAACCTGTGGGGAACACAGCAGAGTTGTGTCTCCCACAGTGGTTTTCCTTGGCTACATTGCTTTCCCTCTTACAGTCCAAACTCTCTGTCTGGGTAACAAGGCAATTAAATTCCCCTTCCACTCTCCAAAGTCCTCTTGGCCCGGACATCTCCATTTTATCTGGCATACTCAGTGCTAGAATAGGAGTCTGGAAGTTATTATCACTCGCAGACATCATGTGTCCCCAGAGAACCTTCTTTTTGCCTTGATTCTCCCATCCATAAAATGGAGATCAGTAGGGGAGCCTACATATCCCACTCTTGTGACAAAATGACCTGGATGATAAAGTCTGTTGGGGTAGGAGGGTAAATGTACACAGGGTGCATGACTCAAAAGCCGAAACTGCTCGTGAGGTCACCAACACCAAACTGATCATGTTTGAGAGAAAGAGGGCCATCAGCCAGATTTAAGAACAAACAGAGAACTACCAAGAGGCTTTTAAGAAAATAAGTCAGCATGAAGAGGAGAAGTAAAAATGAGATATGAAAATTTGTAGCAGTGGGGAGAGACTTTGGAGCAGCAGCCAGGGTCTGGTTGGGCACTGCTGGCTGTTTCCTCATCACACTGCAACCGCATAAGAGGTTTGGAGGAGCCTCCCCATGAGTCCTGCATCTGGCTGGGTGCTGGCAGCATGGGGCATCATGCAGGACCCCCACCCTGGGGTGCCTGGGGCTGTGGGGGCTTTCTCACTGTGTTTGTTGGCAGGGTCTGGGGAGCAGCAGGGGCAGAACACAGGCTGGAAAGACTACAGTGGCACAGGAATCTCAGTATATGGGGCCACTCATCCTCCCTGAAGAGGGGACGGGGCCTGCAACTCACATCTGCCGAACTGGGTGAAGGGGAAGGTAGAGTTTTTTGGGATTAGTTCCACAATGATGTTAAGAAATTTGTTGTTGTAACAGTTTTAAGTGTCTGCTATCATGGTTTATTTATTGTATTACTGATCCTGAACACATAGTTCATTGAATGTCAGTTAATTACCAGTTGTCAGTTAACCCATAGCTTGCTTCAAACCTGATTTGAATTAAACAGTAGAAATAAAGCAGGGTTGTTGTTTGTTGGGTTTTTTTTTTTCCTTGCCATAGGGTTCATATCTATTCTTTCACCTTTTCCTTGCCTTGTCACTTGAGAATCTATAATTCTTAAAGTAAGAGTCAAAACAAAGCCTTAACTTTTAACTGTTCACTAGCCACAGTACAAATTAAGTTGAAATAATAAAACCAGTCTGTGTTCTAGATAAGTTTGCACAATATGGGAAGTTAATACAAAGCGAATAGTTACATTTTCTCAGGCTCATCAATTGCTGGTAAAGCTTGTTAATACAGTTTCAGTAGTTAAGATGTATCCATTTGTCTTCCCCTATTCCAGCCTCAGATTTCTTCCTGGATCAAACACTTTGGCTATATTTATCTTTTTGTCCTATAAAACATCATCCTCACTTTCTTCATTAAGGAATTAAATGACAAATGAATCATTTGGTTTCAGATAGACTTCATCATCAACTCAGTGTTAAAACAAGAAATTAGTTGTTAAGTCATTCTCTGTGTTTTACATTCCTTATGTAAATTAAGTGTTGTTATGTTGACAGGATAGCACTAGTAGTCTTTTTCTTGCTTTCACATAGTTTTTCCTCAATAGCCAGTTCTAGGAGTGTGAGCATAAGCTCTAATATTCAGCAGGTTTTTTTTTAAATGAGCCTGCTTTTATTTATTCTATCAGGAACTTAACTAAATGCTTGTGTTAATCCTCCTAAGTACTAATTTTAATGTGATGATATAATACACAAAATGAAACAGATTAACAGTCTTGAACTTTATGGTCATTCGCCTGTGGAAGAAAAGCTTTAAACCTCCTTTCTTTCCTCTCTGAAGTCACCTTAGGTCAACCACTGCATGTACTGCTAGGGTTGCCCAGGGCAAGACGTGATGTTACAGTTGTGCCAATCTAAGGCTTACTGACATTAGATTCCAGTTTTTGCACCTGATGTCAGTTTTGACATTTGTAAGCAGATTTAACCAAAGCAAGTAGTTTTCTGATTGTTGTGGTTTTTGAAGGGTAAAGCAGGAGTAATAGGATCAGAAGGAGAAAAAGTGAGACTGGCCGGAGGCAGGAACAAGTCATACTGTAGACTGGTTTAGCTGTGATGTGAAACCCTACCCTCTGTTTTCCACACTTGTAGATAAAATCAGTCATGTGTAACAGAAGTATTTTAAATTAGCACTTATTCAATGCCATCATGTGTTTGACAAGTTCAAGATGTGTTGGCTCCAGAGGCAGAAGCTTCAAAAGAAGCTGTAAAAGAAAGTAGTCCAGGAATGTGACGTCCAACTTGCAATAGACAAGAATTTTTTGAAGTTTCAAGTTAGCAAGGCTGATAAGGTAGGGGTTATTTTGTTTGTGTTTTTTGTTTGCTTGTCCTGGTTTTGCTAGGATAGGGTTAATTTTCTTCTTAGTAGCTAGAATAGTTGTGTTTTAGTTTCAGTGTAGGATTTGTTATGAGAGAAATGTTGATAAAGTACTAATGTTATTAGTTGCTGCTGGAGCTCAAGGCCACCGTGTTTGGCTGGTTCACAGCTGCATCAGGACTGGGAGGGAGAAGCGCAGTGAATAGAAAAACCCCAGACTGGCATTTGGATGTGTCAATGAAATATTCCAGATCATATCCCGTCATGTCAGTATATTAACCAGGGCTGACCAGAAAGGGGGGGATTCTCTCGGGAATCTCTTGGACTCATTTTTCTGGGATTGTGATTTCAGTTTTGGGGTTTCTTTTCACTCCTTCAGGATCAGCGGTGGTGAGCAATTGTACTCTGCATCACTCACATATATAGTTGTTATCATTATTACTCTTATTATTATTATTTTTATTTTATTTTTACTCTAATTATTAAATTGTTCTTATCTCAAACTACAAGTCTCCTCACTTTTACCCCTGCAATTCTCTCCCCAATTCCCTGGGTGGGATGGAAAGGGGGTAGGGGTGGGGGCTGCAAGTGGCCAGAGAACCTTGAATCACATCTAACAGAGGGCTTGCATCAATAAATACTTGGGCTTGAGGAACCTGACTGAGAAAATAGGGATCAGAGACCTTTGGGTCCAGGAGATTAAATTCTAACTCATCAAACACTGCGGCCCAGAGTAAAAATATAGATCAAACATGATCTATACGGGAACAGGCATCAATACTTACATATGGGTATAAAATTTTCTATATTAAAAAAAATAATTATACATAAATATAAAGGGTTTTCCCATCTGTCCTATTTAAGCTGCATAATGATAAACATGTTGCCTATCACTAAAATTGTAGGCTGCTGTTTCACTCTCCCTCATCTGAATCAGTAGTGATGATGCACTTTTGTTTCACAGTCACATTTTTGAATGTTACACAGAATCACAGAATGCATCACTCATTTTATATTCTATTATCATTATTATTGTCATTATTATTTTAAGTTTTCTTTTATTGCAGTTATCAAACGGTTCTTCTCTCAGCCTACAAGTTTTCTTACCTTTACCTCTTCAATTCTCTCCCCTATTCCCTGGGGCAGGTAGGGAGAGTGAGCGAGCGGCTGTGTAATGTTTGGCTGCCAGCCAAGTTAAGCTACAACAGGCACACATTAACATACACTTCAGTGTTGTCCAGTAGTATTACCAAAATAAAACAGACTATAGCCCATAAAAAATGTAGGCTTTGAACTGGTCACTGGATTATAAATTACCTACCTTTAATCTAAGCTGGTTTTGGTAACTCCCTTTCAAACCACAATTTACTTGGCAAGAAGCCTGACCCGCCAAAGTACAAAACATTACCAGTTTTCTGAAGAACCACCATTCAGCCCATTTTATAAGTTTTTTTCAAATAAACACGTGACCTGGTGACAGCTAACATACAGGAAACAAGACTGAAGTTTAATAACAACATGATGAAAGAGTAAATAGCCTGTGGGCACAGCAATAAAAAATGATTTATATCTCAGCAAGCCATGATGAAATAGGAAAGAACAATGCATTGGAAGTCAGCATGTAACACAGTCTTGCAAAGAAAAGAAACATGATAAAGTAATTTACACTGGAATAGATTGACTAAGTCTTCCAGTATCAGGTCATGTCATCTCATTATGAAATGGAGTACTTCACAATTAGAGCATTACAAATTTTGATTGACCCAAATATGCTACTAAGCCATTTCCCTCCCACCGTCTTTTTTCTTTACTAGATTTCTGATCATTTTGCTGCATTGCTTAGGTCCCTCTACCCACATAACCTATTACCTCATTGACAAGTACTGCCCTGCACTCAGGGGGCTGCACCTGGCAGCCTTGATATCAGACTTCTTGACCCTGCCTCAAAGGTCAGGGCACAGCACTGCTCCTCTGTATCCCACTTCAATAGTTCATTTAGGAAAGATCATTACTGTTACGAAACAGAATCATACAATTTCAAACATTCAAAACCATCAGAAGAATAGAATCAGTGCAGTTTGAAGGTTAAAAAAAACCAGTGGAAGCCACTTAAAGCATTTAAGTGCTGCAGAAGAGGAAAAAACCCACCTTTATAAACAGATAATTAAGAGATAATAAGACAGAAGGTGGATGTAAATGGATTTTCCAGATGTAATAGAATCTTCAGTTCTGTTAACACAGCATTCCAGAAGTGAAAGAAAAGACAAATTTAATTAATATGATGAACTTTTGAAGAGATTTTGCAAGTTTTTTCAATCAACAAAGTATATTTGGGCAGAACAAGTTAACAGTGGCAGATTTACTTCTCAGATACAACAAGGAACTACATAACCTAGGAGAAAGCTACATGGAAATCTGTAGCTAGGTGCAACAGTTAGGACAAAGTGCCAGTTGTGTATATGTAAGTATATCTTTATATTCTTTTTGCTGCCACTCCTGAGCTACCTTAAAGCTAGCTAGCTGCCTAAAGTAGTACCTGGCTCGGTGGACCTGTACAACCTGTCTGCCTGGTTGGGTAAACACTCAGCTGATTAAACAACACAGAGATCCATGCCAGTTTCCTTGAAATCAATAGCCAGTGCAGACAATAGGATAATAGGTTTATTTAGTTACAATTCGAGTTACAATTAAAAGTATACTTTTGGCATACATCAACTTTGATTTGGAGCAGTGATTTATAACGTAACTGGAACAAACCACGATTTATAACAAGACTTAGATTTGTAAAAGCACTTTAAAATAACTCTCAGGTTTTGTTTAAATGTACTTAATTCCTAATCAAGAAAGATAAAGAAAACTGACACTATGGGTTTTTTGTTTGTTCAGAGAAATAAAGCATCAACTTTTGACACTGTGTATCTTTTTAAATCATTAAGGTTGACATTACCTGTACTCCAAACCAGCACTAAACAGGCCAGGTACACTAGTTGTATTAGTTCTTTTTCTTATCAGAACAGCCTAACAGAATTTAATCTTTAATGGGAAATGACTTACTGGTGGTGAGATAGTCACTGTATGAATGCATAGCAGGACTCAGCTCTTAAATGTGAATGATTTTCTACTTCAGAGCTTTTCCAATATTCTCTAGTTTTCCCAGAAGTGTAAAGTTGCTGGTGGAACTGGGGCATTAATTTTGTGGTGATCTTTTTGTATGATGTAGTAGCTCATAAAACTCTAATAAGAACAGGTAGGCTACTTGGGTTACAAGACAGAACTCCACACATCTACCGTGCATCAGCAGTAAAAGGGAGACCAACTATCAATAGACAGTTGCAAGAAAACTTGCTGTACGAAAAAGGTGGCACTATTGGTTGCATAAAGTAACATAATTCTACTTAGGATTGATATAGGACATTTAGTTCTACTAAATCATATCTGTATTCTGATCAAGAAATTACACCAAAAAAATCATTAAAACCTAATTAATCTCTTCAAATATAGTCTAGACATGGAATATCAATTTTTATATTGAAATGTATCATTTATAAAACATCTTTAAAATATTTAATATATTCATCTCAGCTTTGAAGGTTCTAATGCATAAAAAAGAGTCTAGTATGTGACAATACATTTTTCAATATATACTTCATAGTGATTTTTAATTTATGAAGTAAACAGTCAAATTACTAAGAACTGTGTTTCACTACTGAATCACATCTGTGGTTAAATTATATCATTCCCTGGAGCAGGACATGTAGTATTTCATAATACACAAATAACCAAATTTTTCAGGACAGCATTTTGAGGCTCCTCCAAATTATTTTGGGTACTTGCAATAAATAATTGTGCTGTTCTGTGACAACGGACAAAATGATGGCTTAAAAACAATTTTGCACAACCTCCTGTTCTAACTCAGCCAGAAGTATTAGAATTGAAATTCCTTGTTTGGACTAAGGAGTTAGCAAGTCATAATTTGTCACTTTGTTAAGGGGATAAAATTTGAAAGTAGGGCAACAGGGCATACTATGTGAACTTCAGTTTGAAAAACTAGACACAGCAGTAGTCATATGAGAACTTCTGGCACATTGGAAAATGATCATAATTTTTCAAAACAAAATGTACTAAACAGTGAAGAAAGATTATAATGTTTATGTTATTCCTAGCTGCTTCATGTTAAACTATTGTACTTGCAGAACACTTACAAACCCCTCTTGTCAAGCTATATATTTTTCTGAGATGCTTTTAAGTTGAAAAAATCATTGACTTCTGTGTCCAAGTTGTAAGAAACAATGTCACAGAACGGTTCTTTAAAAGGCTTGCCTCACCCCCACCTCCCACCCCCCCTATTCTGAATAAAGAAAAACAACATGTGCTCAATTTTTAGAAATAAAGAAAAAAATAAGCACAGATTAGTGCTTAGTGACACTGTGTTGCTCATGAACACTTTCATAAATATTCAATTGCACAAGCTATTTAGGGGATCTTTGTCCCAGGCACATGTGATATAGGTGTTGCATTTATACTGTTATGTTTTTCACAATATTATTTTCTTTGTTAATTTTGAAAAAAAAAAAATAAAAATTCTGATGTCGGGAATGGAAAATTCACTGACACCTCTGGATGCCTGAAGTTCTGCAAAATTTGGAAGAGTCTATCACTTAAACTTGCCATAAATGCAAATATCATCTTAGCTTTACGTTGTACCAGCCTTTTTATAGCTTTTAACTGTCTTTTGTTTATGCTACTTTACCAAAAAAGGGCAATAGGAAAAGTGGTCTTTGTTCCAGATTTTGCCTGTAGTTTAGTAATGGTATCTTTATTCAGACACTGTAATTCAATAGCATTCATTAAACTCCTACCATTGTGCATTGTTCTTCTACTCAAGCTACCTCAGTTAGATTCTTTCAAAAAAATGTGAAGGTTTCATTTTCATAGAAATATGTCATTTCTCTGCATAACTTAATATTATTTTTTCACTTAAATGAAAGCTCTTTTCTTGTGATCAGAGTTAAGCAAATCCACTATAATTATAACTCTGCCATTGTAGTTAAACAGATGCAGAACACCTACAGCTCCTTCTGCTAATTTCACTGAAAGTACAGAGAAACTGCAAAGGCTTGTCACATGTACTTAGAGGATATCAAAACTGCTGGAGATGTTTTGATAGTGCCAATTAATAATGGTGGAGCGCACATAAGCTTCGCTGTACTCATATGTGAACATATGCTCTAAAAATCAGAAGTACACTTGCTAGTTCTACCAACTCATTAGTATGTGTTGTAGCTGAGCAATCTGTGCCTGTTTAAAGACTTCAACTTCAGCAACACATTAAATCTATAGTCATTTTTCTCAATCATGCTTTCCAAAAGCAGTAACAAAAATCCATGTACCCAAGGTTTTTAGAGAGTTTTACCTGAGAAGTTAAGACCTTGAGTAGCCATGTTCTTAGGTTCTGGGGGACAGAAATTGTAAAGGAAAGGAAGAAATAGAAAAAGGGCAAGTGGAAATACAAATAGTAGCTGCCTGTGAATCTATCATGTATTATTTACTCATCATGTATGAATTACTCAAATCTTCCTTGAATCCACATGAACTTTTACTTTAGAGATACCTTCACTGGGTCATTTTCTTTGTATTTCTTCTGTACAATTTGCTTCTTTAGATCACTAAATCAGACCTGCACAGAGCTCCACCAAGGTTAAGTCTTCCTTGTTGCAGACTTTCCCTGTGGTCTCAGGGGCCTGGGATTCCTGAAGACCAGTCTTACCAGTTAAGACCAAGGTAAAGAAGGAACTATGAAGGAGGGAATTGCCTCTGTTGCAATTATGAGATTATCTTTCATGCTAGTTCACAAAAGCCAGCATTTCATTTAAAAGTGACAGAATATGACTGTATAGTTGTCACTCGTGAGATGAAGGTAATGTAGATATTTCCTCCAGTGTTGTGGTTAAGTACTATTATCACACCTTTCTGAACAGGTCCAAACAATCAGACAAAATTATTCAGTGCATCCTGTCCTATTCAACATATTTAGACTGGATGTTATTGTTCCCTTTCTCTTTATTTTACACTTTCCACTCTAAGAGCAATCCCTGTTTAATGTTACATTCTGAACAACAATTTCTGCTCATGGTATTTTTATTTAAATGAATGATGTTGCAAAGTTTTACTCATCAGCTTTAAGATTATTTAATAGTTTCAATATTAGAAGGAATTTCTCTGCAAAAGATACTTCACTGCAAAAGTACTTCACTGAAGTACTTTTCGATGTACTAAATGAGTACACAGACATTTCTGGTATGCATATTCAAGTATACCAATATATAAGACAGTTTCTATAAATATATATGTGGGTAATTTTAAAATCTGCTTCCTAGACAGGAAAACAATCATTTAAGTATGTGCAAAACCCAAATGTAGAAGAGGCACAAACATGGCTGCAATGAACTGATTTCAGAACTCGAATACATATTCATTGACACATCTTATAATATTCAAATACCCTATGATTAGTCTGTACATTGATGAGCTGTCAGTTCATCTAAGATCTGTAATCATAAACACACTTATTTACATATATGGTATCTTATGCAGTCTAGGTCTAAGACAGCTCCTGCATTTGCATATTTACAACACTGAATTTAACAGTAATACATGGAGAAATATACTCCAATCAACAAGGCTCCAGTTTTCCCTAAAGTCATAAACTTTTTTTTAATATTATAGCATCATAGCTTGACCCTTAGCAGTCCACATTAAAAAAAAACAACAAACAAAACCAAAACAAAAACAAACAAACAAAAAACAACCCACAAGCTTGCTGGGAGGCAATTGTCTTCCTTAGACCCTTAGATCTCCAGTAGCTGTACTACCTGGCTTGAGCACCCAGAAGAGAAACAGCAACAAAAAAACCCCTCACACAAAGTGAAGGATGAGACAGACACATAGGACTATTGGGTAAATCTCTGGCCTCCTAACCCTTCTAGCATGACATTATGAGAAAGAGATTGAGGCTGCTTATCCCCCTTAATGCTGTAAAAGGGAAGGTAAGCTCATAGCCTAATAAGTTTCCCATGGAAAAGGAAAGCAGCAACACGGAGAAAATATTCAGCGGCAAGTGGAGACCAATAGCTATAAAGAAAGTAGTTTGATAGTTGAAAACAAGCCTGTGCCTTTCCTGAGCACATATTATTCACTCCTACATCCTCCTCAAGGTTTATTCTGATTTCTCACTTAAGTCAATCCTCAAGATCAGCTCTACAGAGTTAACACAAAACACTTTGCTCACTCAGATAAAGCTATCTCTCCTAAAAGGGTGCACATCATGGATGCCTTGTTTCAGGTTGCTGACTGTAACTGTTTTGTGGTCCTAGCCACCCTGGACTGAGAAGACATCAAAGAATATTTCTAGGAAATGGCAATGGAATTGTAGCATCACTATTACCGTCCCAAATAAGTGCAGGGACAATTGCTAGCCTTGTGACAGGAAAACAGTCTCATTCCTCTTGCAAAGCCATAGCATCCAGTCTCCAGCATCTGTGTCAAGACAGGTAAGTGAGCAAAAGCTAGCCATATTTGCCCAATTAGTATTGGTATTAACTGAAACAAGACGGCATAGCCCATGGTCAATACCAGCAAGAGAAAAAAAAATCTTTAAAATTAATTTCTCCTTCTGATTTCAGTAAAAGACCCAGACAGAATTTTATTAGGGTTGCTCCTCTAATTAATAACTTGCCAGATTATTAGCAAATTCAAACCCAACAGAACTGCTTTGCATGAGTGCTTCTCATGGTAGGGTGTCTGTATTCTCATTATTAAAAATTACAACTGCACACTTATGACCTGAAAAATTCAGCAGATGTCAAACAAAGAATAAATAGCTTCAGTGTGTTTATTATGACTAAACTTTTAAAATTAGATAATCAATGAAAAATGTACCAGGGAAGACAGCTGAATCGTGAAACAGCAACGCTCCAACCTAACAGAAACAATATTTAGCATCAAATTTTTGGATGCTGTTGAAGAAAACATCCATCCCTCTTTTTCTAAGCTATATTACTTCCAAAGAACAGACATGCCAATAAATAAAAATGTCTAACAATTTTAATAACTTATCAGCTACTCTTGCCACCTGTCCCAATAACTTTTACAGCAAATATTCTTTAAATCTTATGAGATCTTCTAGGCAAACCATTTCAAGAGGTACACTGTCTGAGCTTGACGAGAAGAAATCTATGATCACATTGTCTCCATCATGACACAAGCCTGAGGTAAGAATATTGTCTTCCCACTCACAAAGAAATAGCAAACAGCTTGAGGGAGAAACTGCAAGTACAGCTCAGGTTTAGGCCTGCTCACTATTTTATTCCTCACCTGAGTCTTATCAACTATGTATTGAATAAACTGTTCAAAAAGCCGCATCAGCTTGAGCCCTGCTGCCTATTTGAGAAGGGCAATATACATAGTCAGGAGTCATTTTTTCCTCAGTCTTTGTTCTGGAGGAAGACAGCTCTGGTTTGGGTAGTTTGTTGCATTTGAAACTTGTAAAAAAAAAAAAAAAAAAAGCAACACAAGTTTTGGATAAAAACAAATTTTGGAAAATTCACAAGAAGGAAGCATGTGATGAACAGCAGGATATGGAATCAACCATTGCACTTCTTACAATGTTCTGACCCAAACATTTAGATGGTACCAGATGCCTCAAATTCAGAAGGAACATTGAAAACAAATTTTCACTGAATGGTAGGGATTCATCTGCCAATACAGAAAGCCCAGTAGCTTAACTTTAATATTTGAAGAGTCATGCCCTTTCAAAACAGTCTTATTTCCAGGCTTGGAACTTCATTAATGGTATTCCAAGTAGTTTAATTACCTTTCTCTTTTTTATGAAATCCTGCCATGTCCTTGATTTTAACATGATATTTTGCCCATGAGTACCACAGATTAATTCATAAGTACCCAGAAAAAACTCCAGTGCAGGAGACAGAGAAGTTACCCCTTGAGAACCACCACAGCAAGGTCTAGCTAGGACTGAAACTACCTAAAATGGAAAGATTTGTTTACAAAATTCAGGTTTGAATTTCCCTCAATTACAAGGACAGCACAGCTCAGAAGTAAAAGTACTTTTCTCTATGTCACAATACATTTAAGAATATTAAAGTAATAGTCTGGACTTCTTGTTATTAGGAAGGTCACATTTTAAGTCAGATTCTTACCATCAAAGATATCATTCATTCCAAACATATTAACAAAAAGCACATTTTCCCTCTTCTTCCAATGATAGAAATAAACATTAATAAAAAGACTTCCATTAAGTGTGTTATCAAGATTTAACATTATGTATGCTTAAATTAAAATATTATTGATTCAAGAGTATGGGCTTGCATTTCCTAAGAGGAGAAACTATTCCAGCCTTTTAATCTATAAAGGTGATCGCTGAACATTGATTCTGCAGAAGATAAGGTGATTACGTTTTGAAAACTAATAATCTGTAGCTTCAAGCAACTAAAAAAAAAAAATCAATTTATATTTATTATTTGTTTTCCAATGTACTGTATGTTCTACAGTCCTTTTTCCAAAACTGCAGTCTAGTTACAACACCACCTGAAAACAGATAAAAGTAATTGGAAAGATAAAATAAAATAGTGACATTTTTCTTTCAGTAAGAGTTTTCTCCTGTGAACAGTCTTAATTTTCCAGTAGCAAATCTTAAAGAAAGAAGAAATGCATCAACCAAATCCCCACAAAGTCTTTTTAATTCACATGTACATCCACCTCTCGTTGTATATGTGCAACTATTGCAGCTTCAAAAATAAGCCTAGGTAGAACACTATTTTAAAGTTATCAAGCGAAAAAGACACCAGTGAAAATAACTGTTTATATCAGTAGATGCTGTTTCCTGAGAGCACTTTGTTACATGACAAATCCATTTTTAGCTAAAGTCAATGGAAAGATTCTTTTCTACTTCAGTGGTTTGGGCCCTAGGTGAAACAGACTTGGATTACACAAATGTGTAGGGGTGTTTATAGCCCTTTTCAGATGACTACCCACACAGGATAGGCAAAAATTTCACTTTTCAGCTAATTTATTTCTGTTATGGGGCTTCTGTCACTGTCTTGAACTGAAAGTGTCAAGAAGTCAATATTTTAGTACTATAAGGCTGAACTACTAAAAATATTAGAGTAGATTTTCTTGTGCAATTTAGTTTAGGTGTCTCCTGATCCCAATACATGAAAGCAGTAACACCACCTCTATCACTTTAAACACAAAGAACTATGTTCTCAGGTCCCAGTGCCTCAAACTCATCAATGTGAGATTTTTTCCCCACTGCCATTTCTTTTGAAAAAGGTATGGATGTTTTCATTCACATCACTTTTCAGGTCTTGCAAAATAACCATTTTACCGGGATAAAGTAGGATAATTTGAGCTGGGCAGCTTTACTGTTATGGTGGACAGCACATGGAAAGGAAATAGCTGATGTCCAATGGCAACTCAGATTGGGTAAAATATGTGTGATCATCATTAGAATATATAGATGTACTTCCAGTTTTACCAATGTAAAGAACATGTCCTGTAACTGAATATTGAATCTGCAATTAAGTATTCATTCAGATTATCAGATGCTATTAATCTTTATTTTGTTATGAGTCTTTTTTCATGTGGCCTACTCACAAAAACAGATTGAAGATCAGACTAAATTTGATGCCTTAACAGCTGCATTATCACAGCCTGCCTTTTCCGAGCCAAAATCACAATTCATCTCAGGGAAAAGTTTTTTTAAAGAAATATGTGATGAATCCTTCTTTCTGTGCTCCTTCACAGAATCACACAGAATCACACAGAATCCCGGAATGTTAGGGATCGGAAGGGACCTCAAAAGGTCATCCAATCCCCCTGCTGAAGCAGGAAACTTCAATTGAATCCATATTTTCTCCTGGCATTTTTGCTCTTTTCTATTTTGCAAAATTATATCACTATGTAGCATATAAACTGGGCACTCCATTATGCATACAGATCAAACCTTATAGAAATCCCTACAAAAATGTCTGCACTCAAAGACTAAGCATTAATGCCTGCTTTTAGATTCATTAGGCATATAAGGTAAGTACATAAAGTGCATTAATTTTGTTCATGTAGGATATCACATATGCTGACGTAAGTGTAACTTGAATGATACTGAAGGTTTAATCAGAAAAATTAAATAGAGAGTAGGATTTTTGTTTATGATTCCATAATCTGGAATAATTTAAAATTTCCTCACAGAGATTTAACGAGACTTTTTCATACTTGTAGTGTAAGGAAATATTACCAGAAAATGCAGAACATACTGACAGAAGTAAAGGTCAAAGATCACTTCCATTCATCTTGAACGTTGTGCCAAGTTCTCTCCATATCATAATTCATCAAATAATCTAATTAACTTGTTTAAAATTATAATTAAGTTGGGCATTCTTAAGGTCATGCAATTACAGGTCTGTGAGGAGAGTTTTACACCAACAAAGCAGCTGCAATACAAATGACAAATCACACATTCTCCAATAACTCTCCATTCCCAGACAGCTATTAATAATGTTTTCTTAAAACCAAATCAAAAGGAGTTTTTGTTGCTTTGCAAGTGCTGTCTATTCAGGAAAGTACTGAGAATCACTACAGTTATTGACTCAGAATGAGGCTTCTTGACTAGAATCTGGAATCATCATTTTCCAGAAACACTGTCATGAGATGTTGCAGTTACCATTTCCTGCTTTACTACTGAATTCATAATGATTCAGTGTTTGTTTTTTTTTTCTTCTATTAATCTTTTAACTTGTTATCCATTTCACATTATGTGAGAGCTCATAAATTTGTTATATATATATGGTCTTAGAACCTGGTCCTCAAAAAAGCTGAACAAAAAAGCTCAAATTTCTCTAATAAAGAAATATAAAAATCAACCCAACCACTGAGCTGGATAACTTCACTAATATATGATCCTTTATCCATGGTGAAGACGCACTGCAGTTCCCAAAAGAGATGGAGATTAAACTATTTTGCCTTATTATCTCTTTTGACAGGCAAAATTCACAGCAGGCTGAGTCAGCTGAGCTGAGGTATGGCAAGGCCAGAACAAGCAGGCTGACAGAAACAGCACCAATGTCTCAAGAAACCTACAGCCATACAGGCTCCCTCAGAAATTAACAGAACAGAAAGAATGAGACTGTATTTTATTTGACATAGTTTACTATGTGTTTGATAAATAACATCATAAAGGTTGGCTGGGTATGGAAAAGATAGAAAAATTGGACCTTCATAATGGTCTTTAAGAAAAATTAGATATCTGGAACCTCTCAGTTGTTAAGCAAACAACTTGCATTAAATAACACTGCCACGTTAAAGTTAGACAGTGAAGCAGACCCTGTTGGCTCTGAAGAACATGCTGCTACTTTTTAGCATATTAGGAAAGTAGAAAGAAGAAATTATTTATTTTATCATCTCAGGAGAATTATTTCATAATGTGGCAATCTTTTAGAAGTTTGACCAAGAAGAAAAGGCTGTTACTCACCCAAGAAAACTAACAGACTGGACACCACAGGTATTGATCAAAAACCAAAACCAAACATACAATACACCATCAAGAAGATAAATGCACAAATGAAAACTCAGCCCTTAGTGTGCTTCCAAGACTTACACTGCTGGGTTGTCTATCCCAGTTCTTCTATGGAGCTACACTCACTATACTTGTTGATTCATGATGTTAACCACTGTAGCCATTTGCCTTGTATCTCATCTAGAAATTTCCAGTCTTGTTCCAGAAATATCCTGACCAAATATGAATCACTAGTTTGCAGCAACCAAAAAAAAAAAAAAAAAAAGAGGCAGTGCTTGTTTGCATTATCTCTGTCTGTAAGTTGCAATTCAGGAACTATTTAATGAGTCTGCATATACCTTTGTCATCCCAGTTTAAACCAAAGCGCTCATGAATCTAACCCCAAAACTTCAATGCAAATTTTTTATGCTCTTTATTTACAAGAAATCTTTATCTAGACCTCATACAAAGAGTTTAATAGGTAAAGCAAATAACTATTTTGAAGTGTGAAACATCAAGGGGCAATCACCTTTCCAAGCTAATGTCTGGATACTAAGTCTTGTAAGGAAACGGATCCATACTTCCTTGAGAACATATGCTGTTTCTTAGCACAAAAATCTATGCTGCAGATTTTCTTCCCCCTACCTACTGCTGCCAAGCACAGCATGGTGAGCCAGGAGGGGAGCCAGGCAGGACCCTGACCCCCAAATGCCTGCTGGAATCTGTTGGTGAGCTCAGTGCTCTGGCACATTTCCTGGTGAAGCCAAGCTGGACCTAACAGGAGCTGCTCACTAACATCCACGTAAGACACTGACAGAGGGACAATGTTACACCTGCCACTTCTCACAGATTTCTGTGTACCGCTTCCTTTTCAGATTTCAAACTCCAGATGCAGCGGAAGTTCATTCAGTGCAACAGAAGAGAGATGGTTGGCACAGGAAAACAGGGAGGAAGACAAAGGGGGAGACAAAAGGGAGGGCGAGACAAACATCAGGACTGTAGTAAAATGTGTGATTTAAACACAATTAATCATGACAAAGTGCTTCCCTGTAGGTAGGGAGATTTAAAATCACTGATGGTATTATTGATTAGCGAGTATAATGTATGGTAGCAGCAAGACTGTTAAGATCAATTTTGCCTGCATACAATTTCTAAAAAAATTGGATTTTGCCTGCTTACTTCTGTTTAACATCAAAATACTATTTTCTTTTTCCTTTTCTAAAGCATCTCTATCTGCTTTTTCTGCTCCGTGCTTTGCCATAATGTCAGAAGAAACACGGGGGCATAGTCATCCTGGAGGAAAGGGAAAGCCTAGATTCTTCCACGTAGGAAGTTTCTAGTGAAGGTGAGCGTGGGGACTGTAGAGTTACCTTTGCACACATCTTTCACAAAGTTAGTATTAAATCCACCATAAAGTGATTTTCTGAAACACCCAGAGGAATCATCTTGTCTTTTTTGTAGATAAAAATTATTTTTCATGTTTGGTCTTTTCTCAAAGTTAAGTTGGTCTTGCATTTTTAAGAGTGAGTAATAAAATGAATTTGACTTGCTTGTCTCATAATGACATCACGAACAGTTAAGATGTTTTTATATTAAATTCTATTAATAAGAAATTAACATGAATACAACCTATCAGTTAGCAAACAGAACAGATTCCTTTTTGGCTTCATTTCTGGCCTGCCTGGTAGACCTTCCAAGGCCATAACCAGCTTGAAAAAAATCCCTAATTTGCTTCAAAAATGTTCCAAAATGCTAACATTTTAGTTGACTCTCGTGTACTGGGGAAATAAAAATTGATATTAACAAAATAATGAATGACATACTATTTTCCAGCTCGTATGCCAGATTTATTTGTCTTTTGTCATACTTGCATTTCAATTTCTTCTTTTCAGCTTTGGTCAATGATACTATAATAGATTCTCATATCTGAAATTCTCCAAATGCATCACATAGCTAAAATATAGCTTCAAATTGCTCCAGGAAATTAGAAAAACAGATCTCCTGTCTCTTTTTTCAGAAGTGAATCTCAGGAGCATATAAGCTATGCATCAGACAAGGTCAGACAAGAACATCAGAGAAATCTTGGGAATGGAACAGACACTCTATCATAAGACAGTTCTTCTCTGAGCTAAAAAAAAAAAAAAAGGAAGAAAAAAAAGCACTTTCGAACTTTTGATCTCTGAGCCCTTGAGTCTCATTGACCTAGAGTTAATAATTACAAGTCTACAACGGATCTTTCCATAACAACCTAATCGCATGTTTAATTAAAACTTCTCTTTTCCACTTTCTATTAAATACAAGTGTTCTGATGAGGCCTTTAAGATTTTATTTATAATTAGGCATTGGGCATTTCAATACATTTTGCTCGTTGCTAATGTACTGCATTTACTTCAGAAATATATTTTTTTATGTTATTATCAAATATAGTGTATTACTAGATGGTATATATAAAAGTTGAGAAAAGACATATTTGGCTTTTTGTTCATCAACTGTATTTATATAACAGTCAATATAAGTATGTGTGTTTGTAAAATGCGTATGCATATATTTATATAGAAAGAAATAACTATGAGTTTCCGTAGTTTTAAGATCAATTCTCATTGCATTTATTCAGTATTCAGTAAAATAAAATAAAGGCAAACAAATGTAGAAGTCTTTTATTGGTTAAAAAAAGTTAGTCCCATTCTGTATGTATTTGTTCTTTTGTGTTAAGACTGCATATTTGTCTCCAGAAACACACAGTCCTGCAAAACACTGCATTAAGCAATCTAAACATGTGTTATGACTATGTATATATACACATCTGTGGGATGCAGACTTCATAATTAATGGGGTTTCTCTCTCAGCTGTTAAGATGCCTACACCTTGCCCTCACACTTCAGGAAGCATTAAAAAAAATAACCTAACAAATTTATTCTAAGGAAGGGTTTATTCAGTATATGCACACAATGTTAAGGAGCAAACAAGTTTTCACTTAAAAAACCCAAACCACCTCATATCTTTTCTTAGTTTGGATTTATGGGGCACACATGCTATAGAATTAAAAGCAAAGGATCACATCTCATCCTTAAAAAATATCCAAGAGCCAGCAGCACAGCAATACTTGAATAGAAATGTTTATTCTCACTATTTTTTTTGATGAGCACTAATAATTTCAGTACTCAGCATCCCCCAGGGATCATTTAACAGCAATAAAAACACATGTTATCCAAATGCAAGAGATAAAAGACATCCAATTATGCCTAACAGCAAAACTCCAGGGTAATGTTGCCAAATGGATGATTAGTCAAAGAGCAATAGGTTATTTTGAGATATTTTGCAGAAAAAATAACACCCCTTTTTTTTTGTCTTTTAGATTAATCTTTCCCTCTAGTGTTATCAAATTAATACATAATTTTAACTCTCTATCTGTTTTCTTATAAAACAGCAGATGACATAAAAGGCAAATTCCCTTATTTTCTTATTTATTTTCATTAATAATACTATGAGTATGAATTGAATATCCATTACATATTATCATTTCCTCTCCTTCCCCATCCTCTCCAGACAATCTTGTGGAGTCTCAACTATTAATTTAATAACCTTCAGCCATATGACAAAAGGATGCCACCAACATACTTTGTTGACCACTTCTGCTCTAGAAATCCAGAAATACAGACATATTTAAACCTCTAGTACACATCTGCAAAAGACAAGGGAGAAACAGGACCAGCTCCAGGCTAGACTAGACCAGAAAAACTTTGGTTCACACCAGGACTGGAAATTAAAGAGTGGAAATATCAGAGAAAGAGATACAATGGTGTATGTTTAATTCCCCATTGACCAGCAAGTAGATTTAGGAAACTAGAACAAAAAAGGCTGATCTACTGTGAAAGAACACCACATTTGGAGGATTTGGAGGAGGAGAGCTTCTTTCCTTTCCTTTCCTCTTTACCTTTTTTTTTTTTTTTTTAATGAGATGGGGTTTTTGTTTTGTTTTGGTTGTTTGCTTGTTTTCCTGGTAAGTGGCAGTCAGTCACTTAAAGTATTTTCCATTTCACCCAGATCTTTCATAGCTATCTTGTATAAAAGTAAATATCTGCACTATACCTTTCTGAACTTCTATTTTCATTTGGATCCCTTTTGTCCAAAAGTCACTAGTTTCTTGTGAGCATCATAAGGTACCAAAAAGCCACTAACTCAGAGCACTGAGTGATCTGAAAGACTAACTATTATCAGGATCTGTTATTTCAGATGACCACTCTACTATCCTGTACCATTTGTCATGAGAGAGCAAAACAATTCACTGTCATTCAGGTCTGATATTACCATCTTTTACTGTCACCTCTGGGGACACCTCTGAGCAGGTCACATTTTCTCACCAAAAAAAAAAAAAAAAGTACCAACTCACTAGTTCTCAATATTTCAAAGTGAATTTTGAGGTCTGTTTAAAGCATCATTTCCTCTCTACGAAATTAAACCAAATTAGAGTTAGCAAGAAGCGCCTGATTTTTGTATTTATATGTATCTATCTCCTATATTTGTCTAATTACTCTTTAGAAATAGCAGGGGTCATGTAATTCATGCAGCACATGACCGATGGGGGCAAGACTGCCTTAAGCCTTTATGGCTTATGGACAAGACCAGCAGTAGCAATTAAATTTATATAGAGGAACTGAGACAAAGAATCACAGATCCATAGAATCACAGAATGATAGAATGGTTTGGGTTGGAAGGGATCTTTAAAGGTCATCTAGTCCAATGCCCCTGCAGTGAGGAGGGACACCTGCAACTAGATCAGGTTGCTCAGAGCCCCGTCCAGCCTGACCTTGAGTGTTTCCAGGGATGGGGTTTCTACCACTTCTCTGGGCAACTGGTTCCAGTGTTTCACCACCCTCATTGTAAAAAATTTCTTCCTTATATATAGTCTAAAATCTAACTTATTTTAGTTTAAAACCATTATCCTTTGTCTTATCACTAAAGGCCCTGCTAAGAAGTTTCCTTTACTAATTTCTTTTAAAACCACTACACCTTGTTCTCTTGTTATAGGCCTCGGTAAAAAGTCTATCCCCATCTTTCTTAAAGGCCCCCTTTAAATACCAAAAGGCTGCAATAAGGTCTCCCCAGAGCCCTCTCTTTTCCAGGCTGAACTACCCCACCTCTCTCAGCCTTTCTTCATAGGAGAGGTGCTTCACCCCTCTAATCATTCCTGTGTCCCTCCTCTGGACCCGCTCCAACAGGTCCATGTCTTTCCTGTGCTGAGGACTCCAGAACTGGACACAGCACTCCAGGTGAGGCCTCACCAGAGCAGAGGGGCAGAAACACCTCCCTTGACCTGCTGGTCAGGCTTCTCTTGATATAGCCCAGGATACAGTTTGCCTTCTGGGCTGCAAGCTCACACTGACAGCTCATGTCCAGCTTTTCATCCACCAGTACCCCAAAGTCTTTCTCTGCAGGGCTGCTTTCAATGCCTTCCTCCCCCAGCCTGTATTGATGCCAGAGATCGCCCAGACCCAGATGCAGGACCTTGCACTTGGCCTTGTTGAACCTCATGATGTTCACATGGGCCTACTGCTTGAGTTTGTCCAGGTACCTCTCTCTGGGTGGCATCCTATCCCTCAGGCATGTCAACTGCACGATTCCGCTTGGTGTCGTCTGAAAATTTGTTGCGGGTGCATGACCACGCAGGAGAAAAAAAAAATCACTATGGAAATGTAGAGTCATAAAAACTTACCTCTACCTTGACCATATAGCTGATTTTACAGTTCAAACATTCTTCCTTCTGACCATGATCAAGAAAAAACTTTTATTTGTAATTGATTGCAAAAACTCACTGCCTTCAGCTCTTTGAGTAAACATTACACCAATGTGATATAAGCCTTTACTGGAATTTACTTAGGCAGATAGGAAGCACTCCAGGTTTAGTGCTACATGCTGCCACTACCCATGTGGGTATCACAAAAAAATTTCTGAAGAAAGTATCTCACAGGCACACTCTGTCAAAACAACGTCAGCTTTCAAAGCAGGGGATTAGATTCCTGTGGACAGACTATTGCGTGTCAGAAAGTTAACTCTGGGTTACATTCAGCAGCCCACCACACACCCACAAACACAGGCTGTATCACTAGACAGAAGAGAACTAGATTAATATCACACATCTCAAGTCTGCAACAATCACACTGGTTACCAAACTGCGCTCAAGATGCAAAGGTAGTTTGTAAAGTAGTTAAACAAGCATTTCACTTTTGGGAACCTTTGACCCCAAGGAGGCACCTACAGGTCTGAATGAACCACTAATTTTTAGGAAGATCTTTCTAAGCAATTATGGACTTGACATTCATGTGGGTCACTTGAGTTGTAGCTCCTAAATGTATTCCTAACAAAATATTACCTTTTATTTTGTTATAAAAACTTCCGAGAAGTACTCAGGGCACCTGAAATTAAAGCAGTAATAAAATTGTTCCTCTTGTCATTATCTAAGACAGTAGAGAAAGGAGTGGGAAGAAGCACATCTGATTTATACACCCTATCCTTTTTTGCTCCAGCAAGACCTTTCATTGAAGTTATGGCAGAGAAACATGTCTCCCCTTAGCTTTTATACCTACAAGCAGTACAAAAACAAATGCACTTTCACGGGATGTCTTTAATCCGAAGACAGGGCCTATGGGGGACCTTTACCAGAACCAGTAAATGACTCAGAATTAAGAACTGGCACTAGACAGACCAGGATCCAGATGGTTTGATCTCATTCCTGCACTTACCATCACCTGTTATCTACATTTCTCATCAGAATATGTACATCCCATATTCACAAATATATGCTGACATATTTAAATGAGGCTGTTTTTCTGTCGAGATTTTTGGTAGCTTTTGTCACCTTATGTCATATAAAGCCATCCTCCCATTTGAGGATTCTTGCCATTCTTCTTGAACTTCTCAGCATTTACACATGCAATAAGAATGTTTCCATATAATTTCCTATCCCTGTTTGCCCTTTACTGGTTTAAAAAACATACAGTCCTATTGAAACTGTACTCCCTTCTCATCCAGGGAAGAGCTGCCTTTGCTGTGAAATTGTTCAACCACAAACCCTTATCCAGCATGCAGGAGTTCAACATATAATTGCAGACACACGTGTCCAGATCACCGTGTGTGCAGTCCATTGTTCTACAAACAGATCTCTAACCTTGAGGTAAAGCTGAAGTTATGGGATGGCCCCAACACACCCTGGGGTATGTGGGACCCAGTGCCAGAAAGTTGCATCAGCCTGGTCACTCCTTGCCACTCAAAGCAAAAGTGAGACTCGGCCATGGGTCCGAAAACTCAAGTTATTCCTTCAAATCTGCATGGTCTCACATACTTCTCAGTTTTTATTGAGATTCTCATCATGTTTAGCGAGGCTAAAAATAACTTCTAGAGTAAAATACATAAGCATCTCAGCTGTATATCAAACAGTGCTTAGCTTAGTATTACAGAATTAAAACTGGAAAAATGAACTCCATTTGCTAAAAAAACAGACAAACTTAATGAACTTAACATTACCTGAAAATTCATGTTGACTAAGTAAATCTCCTGCCTAGGAACCATCTCATTTGCTTTTCTTTCTAGCAGGGGCATTGAGATAGAGGGCTGAAGGAGGACTGACTCCTAGTTTCCTTGAATATTTTGAATTATATATGAATAACACATAATCACTCTTACGTCTCTGAAAATACCTTTTTTTTGGTTTTTTTTTGTTTTTTTTCCTTTCTCCACCCTGCTATGTAGCATCAATTAAATAATCAGACTCTTCTGGTCAGAAAAGCATTTGAGTCTATAGTACCAATCAATATCCTTATTATGTTTTAAACAGCACAGGCTAGGGACTTTTACATTTTCTAACTATTGTGCCTCTCCTTTTTAAGTATACTTTCATTATAGTTAAAATGTACTATCCTCATACCATTCTCTTCTGTCATCTCTATATCACAAGTTGCCCACTCCATCATATTAAATAAAGTTTTTGGAAGAGGTTATATAAAAGATAATGTAAGTATAAAAATTATATTTTATTTTTCTCAGTGTGGGTTTTAAAGCAATCAGCCTTGCAATAAACAAGAGACTTTCTTGATAGGAACAGTCAGTATTTGTCAGGCAGATTTCCTTAAAAAGAGTTGGCTTGATATTAATAGCAATCTGTCGTTCTCCCTATCAATCAGGAATTGCAATCAGCCACAAACACACCCTCTAGTTCTCCTTCAATCAGGGAGATAATGCAGAAACTCAATTGCAAGTATTTAATAAATTCATAAAGGGAAAAATCCACCAGAAACTGTTGGGACCACACTGTGATACTTTTATTTAAAGTAGGATTTTTCTTTCTCTGTGAGCACGTTTACAATTTTCCATGGGTCTTCATATGCAGCAGAGTACCAAGAGCCTTAAAATCTAAGATTATGTGTTTTAGAAAGTTTTTACTTCACAGTTATTAAAAAAAAAAAAAAAAAAAAAAAAAACAAAACAAAAAAAAGAACCAAAAACCAGTGTTGAAACTGTCACTATTTAGCACTAATGAAAATGTAGGTCTCTTTTTCAAGTGCTTTCTGGGAATGGAAAAGTAGGTTACCTGTCAGTTCTTCCCAAACAGTCTCTGCAACAAAGCACCAGAGCAGACTCCCCATTTCCCAACAGTGAGATATCATTAAAAAAACACCATGAATTTAAAAACAAGAAGCTCCTTTTTGAAGAGCTTAAGACATTAGCAAAACAGATTGTTTCTCCCAATGGTATGTTTAAACAAGCAAGATACTTTCAAAATGTTACTGTACGGAACAGAATTTCACTTGTGCATGTGTTTGTGATGCCAAAGACAAGCTTCTGAAATGCCTTGCAGATTATCGTTCATTATCAAGTAGAGACTTTGTTAGGTATTCCTAAACCTCCAGTCTTGGTACCATATGCTTTAATTCCCCCTATGGGAAATCTCATCCAGGGACAGAAAAGTCATAGCAGGTGGAAAATTATACAAAACTTTTGGAAGTTCTTCAGAAAGAACGCAGAGGAGTTTGGGGTTTGGGATATTTTTTATTTTTTTTTTCCCCCAGGAAGATTATTTTACAGCACTGTAATAAATTCATACTTCATACATCACATCCAAGGATCATGAGGGATACTTGTCCAATTTGGCTGAAATACAAGGTAAAGTAACTATAATCTTGACTTAAAGTCCTCCAAGTTCCTTGGGAATCTTTTTGTTGACTCTAATTAGGTAAGTTCATATTAATACTGACTGCATTGCAAAATTCTTGTAACAATCGGGAATATGTACATACTACTTACAAGAAAGAAAAGCATTTTTAAGTCAGTCTAATAGAAAATTTTTAGATTGAGTTCTTGAAAACTGCAAGGTAGAAAAGTTACTTTTAAAATATGGCTACATGGAATACATTTTTTTGTCCTTTAATTGCTGCCTAGTGAAACCACTGTCCTGGAAAAAAGCATCCAATAACTGAGGTATTACAGCCCTGGTGCTACCAGGGGATGTTATTCTTAAATCAAGTCATTTTATTAGTGACATCAGAACAGAAAGGCAGTTTAGTATTCAGGCTAAAAGAGTGGCTTTGGAAGCAAGAATAGAAAGAGTACTAAACTCCAAAACTGACAAAAATTGAGTTTGCATAACCCATAGAAGACTAGTTCTCCAGAGGAAATGTAGAGGATGGGTTACAAAATATCTATGTGTTTGTATATATATATATATATATATATGTATATATATACGTGTGTGTGTGTATGTACGTACCTAAAGAGAAGAATTTGCAGCTAAATATTTCTACTACTATGAATATGATCATGTAGTTTCTCCTGTTTAATGCAAAATAAACATCTCTTCCTGTCAGAAGATGTGCAGTAAGTATAAATTGTTCCTATACTTGATACTTCTAGAAAGCTACCAACAATCTTCCTACATGTCATAATGTCTCTTTTGAGTACCAGTTAAATAAATATTCCAGAAAAGGTTTGGGGTTTGGTTTCTTTAGTACTTTTGAGTGAAAAGGTACAAATGCACCATAGAATGGCCATTACAGAATTGAAACACACCTACAAGGGCGAGAACTAAAAGTCAGGAAAGGAAGTTTCCTGTGAACCATTAGACCCAAGTAAAGTAGATTACAATCACCTTTTAACACTAAATACTAAATCTTAAAACTATCAAACTAATACTTCTTTGATACCATGTTAACTAACTGACTTGCTAAATGATTATTATATTTAGCAAGAAATGTAAGTCACACTTCAAGTATCAGTACAAAATTATTGCAGTCTATCTTTCAGTTGGAACATATAGAATGCCCTTTATCATACAGATTCTTCTGCCTTGCTCACTATTAATAGTATCCTGCAAACTGAAGTCAGCAATGAAGCTGATCTGGTTTGCAAAGATGGGCATATTATTTAGAAAACACTATATAAAAATGCAATAATTTGAAAGATTAGTTTACAGGAGTCATCCAGGATGACTTGTTCTACTTAACAGGTCTAGAGTTTTAGGAAGGCATTAAGCTATTCTGTACTGTCTGTGTATTTGTCATCTGCTTAGCAGCTAAGAAGAAAATGTTTCTGTCTTTGTCTTTGCTCTCCTTGGCTCAGTGTATTGCAAAACTCATATATACTAACAAGCATCTAAATATTCAGAATGTTTTTACTTCATTTTGAAACAGAGCATCCGAAGTTCTGGATACAGGGCCACCATTAGGACCTGTACCCTAGGCCTAAACTGGGAAAGTACCTGTAACCTCCCTCACTGTCTCTGAAATGCTCCATCTGGATGACAGAAATAGCCAACAATGACACTTTGTAATACTCCACTGCAAGAAAGTTTTATTCTTAGGCTGTTATTCTGAGGCAGCTAATACCACCTTGTGTAATCAAGTACTCGAGAAAAGCCACGGGCATATCAAGGTGATTGCACCATATTCAGCAACATCTGAATCCAGAGGAATATTTTTTATTCCTCTTATCTATATTTTCCTGAGCATCATTTTGAAAATTGTCATACTTCACTTGTTTTAAAAACAGTTCATTTATTAGAAGGTTTTATCATTTTCTGTAAATGCTTCCCATAATAAATGTGGCGCTCCTGAAGGACAACATTTTGAAAAGACACAGGATGCAAAATAAAACATGGTGATTGAAGTAAGAAAGACAGTGAAGTCCAGTAAAATAGGATCTACAGCTAATTAAATTGGATTTCTCATTCTGGAAAGGAATGATAAATAGCATTATTACATTTTACAATGCTTTAAATCATGACACACTCACATATTTATGTTGTTATCAAGCATGTCTAGACATGGCTACAATGAAGTTCTCTGTTTTACCCTTTTAATTAGGGCTTTCTGCTCTGTTTTTTCTAACAGCTCTGGCAAGAGTAATTTGCCATAATTAAAATCAAACGTGTGCATAAAAGTGCATTTAGAAATTCACTGTCTTTGTGGGAATACAGTCTTCCCTTTTAGCGATAATGGAACTGAATTTGACCTATTGTTTGTGATTTCTGTTAGATGGATCAAATGAACAATCTACTGGAGAAGTTACCAAACAGACAAGACAAGAAACTAATTACTTTTTCTGTGGAGTTAGTATAGCTGTATTAGCCTGTATGAGACTGTATTAGCCCAAAACAGACAGTATTTTTAACATTGTGCAAGCATCTAGGCAGGCATCAAAAGTAAAAAGGAATTAGAAACAACACAAATTAAATGTTAAGTTTCCATCAAATCCATACCTTTCATCACTTAACAAAAACATGTACTTTGTTTTGCACACAACTTCTTCATATTGGAGATTTACAGCTGTCCAGTGCCTTTTTTTCTCTTCTGTGTGTGCGTGCTTTTTTTTTTTTTCATCTTTTTTTCCTTCCAAACCCCAGTGCAGTCTCAGAATGGCCTAAACAATCTGCATCACCCTCACGCTTAAACCTCATTGACTCAAGACTGCCGATCCCAATCTAAACCTTTGGACACACAGAACAGAATCTCACTTTTCAGATACAGACTGACCCTCTTTTGCACTAAAGCTAGTGTCAAGCAACAATTTCCACATTGTAAACACCAGAAATATTTGTAAGAAAAGGACTCCTGGAAAGGAAACAAACTTTTATTCCTCCTGGAAAGGGAACAAACTTGTCTTTAAAGCCTGAGTCTTTTCAGGTGAAGTTACTAGAGAGGCACATTCTAAAAAATATTATGTGTCATAAGAGAACTCGATGAATTCAAATCTCTCAGGTAAAAAGAAAACAGATTTTAAGATAACACGGGTTTGTTTGTTGTTTTGTTTGTTTGTTTGTTTCCTGTGGTAAGAGGAAAAATTTAAGGTTATAATAAGCTTGGGTTACCAAAATTACGCAGACAAGTTGTTTGCAAGTTTGTTTGTTGGGCTTTGCTGCACAGTGGATGTTTACCCCTGTGCATGCACTTATCCCTACGTTTACTTCAGTTAATGACAGGAAGTAAACCACTTCAGGTCAATTCTTGTAAAAGGACCACATGAGAAGGACTCTACTATGGAATATTATTCTCCAAGGCCATATCAGTGAACTTGCCAGAATTCCTCCTTTAAAAGAAGACATTTTGCAAAAAAATTTGCAAAAGCAAATATATCAACCATTTTCTACCAGATATTTTAAGTCCTGAACAAACAAGATGAACACCCATATGGCAGCCAACAATTTAAAAAGTGAATGACAGTCCAGAGTGGGACAGTGTGGACCCAGTTTAAGCATCTGAAAGTGGTGTGTGTGTGTATATATATATATATATATATGTACAACAGAAAGTGGAGGGGACAAAAACGAGAAGGGTGATCTTCCCTCTGAAACAGAGAGCAGCTGACTGTAATTAAATGGTTTGGAATAGAATTACACGGACTCTAATGGAAGCTCAGATGCCTCCACCATATAGAAAAACCTGTATTTTGATGTCAACATGTCAGCACCTCAAATGGAACCATGTGCACACCACCTCTTCTTCTGCACATTTTCTGTCATTGATAAAATATAAAATACATTTTTAAGCATAAAAATTTGGAAAATTTCCACATATTTTAACTTTTATTTATCTGTGTGCGTGAGAGTTTGCAAATACCTCTATAAAGCAATCTTAAAGGAAAGAATGGGTTTTGCTATATTTATTTCATAAATAGTGTGCAACCTTCATTGCTATTTCCTTGTCTTTTTCTTTATGGGGAACTGTTGCACTTTCAATGATAACTAGAACATAACGGATGTTTTGCTTTTAAAAAGGAACATATCCTCATTTAGCTGGGTTTCATGATACAAAACTTTCATTTTTTTACTCTAGGGCAGCTGTCTATAAAGCCTACCAATAGGTTTCTGACAAAAAGCTCAAATTTCCTAGCCAAGTTTCTTCTGACTGTGGAAGACAGGAGCAGAAACTCCATTTTAGCAGCTTAAACCACCCACATTTTTGATGAGCAGAGCTTGGTGGCAATAACACTAAGCTTTCTATCGATTTGTTACGAGAAGGTTGTTAAAGGCAGAAAATCATTCATTCTTCTAACAGAAAGACATTCATGTTGTTTTTACATATGGTTTTATGTCATCCAGATCTTTGCATTTCTATATGACTGTTTCAACCATACATGGAACTGATCAAAATATTTAAAAGGTTCATAAAAAATTTCAGGATTTCTAGGCCTTTCAGTTTGGAGGCTGGAGAGTTTTTAAGTCAAGAAAAAAAAAAAGATACCCCATAGGACAGTGTCATAGGATGAAGCTTACCCAAAAGCAATGCTCAGATAAGAGAAACCTTGACTACTCTGCCCAGGTCTAATTCATTTGATGATTCTGGTATGTGCTGGCAAAACAAGCAACATTCAGGCAACTGTTACGGGGAAAGTTTTGCTGAAAGCTCTGTACTGTATCTGCCCTTGTTTAATGGTTTAACTTTGCATGGCAAAGAAATAAAAACCGGCAGATGAAAGATTTTACTTGCTAATAGCATGTCTGGTGACAGTAACAGCTACTTGGTTTTGTGGCAAAACCCAATAAGATTTGCTTGGGGTGGCCAACAAGGCCATGGGTTACTTGTATCAACAACCCAGGGTGGAAAGCAATAATTGGTGAAAACAACATCCCTGTGGAAACACAGATATCCAACAGCAAGCAGAAGGCTGAGCCCAATCCACCATGCATAAAGGCCTGGACACCAGCCAGGAGTCAGACTCATCATCCAGCTGGAGCAAGTGTCCTCCTTCCTCCAGGCTGTGGTGCTGGTCATCACTATTGCTGTGCTGTGCATTGGTGTGTGTGTCTGTGTGTGCAGAACAGAAATCACTATCCACATGGTAGACCCATACCACTTTGTAAATTACTGATAGATTTTAGGTTACTAAGTGGTGTGGTTCTGTTCTTTGGCTACCTCAGCCCTAAATTCTTCCATGGCTGAATGATACCTTCATGTCTGGCTCTCCCTCACTTTATAGCATTGAAACATTTGCATCTTGATTCAGCATAAAATACTAATAATCATAATATTGATAGTAATTCAAATACTTCATGTCTGTGCTCTATTAAGACATTGCTCTGGCACCAAACCTCTATGTTCAAAACCCAAGCTTCACCTCCTTCCTTAGTCCAAATTACAATATTTATAGCATGATTTGCAAGGAGAGAATATGCATTGTATAATTATAAGGTGAAATGGATTTAAAGGTGTGTAAAATACTGTGGGAAAAATCAGTTTTAATAATACATATACTTTTCTTATTAAATTGTTATTTATAATTCATCAGGGTTAACTATTCTTCTGTTGCCTCTGATAAGGTGTTTTATGTAGATAAATACTCTGAAATGAGAGAGTAAAAGGTGAAAACAAACTTCTGTATAAAGCTATTTGACTTTCCCAAACTTTACAGGTTGTATATCTGCAGACTAATTGCATGTCAGTTTTATTTGCTCATTTGTTTGGCTTTCTGTTGTTTTTTGGTTGGTTGGTTGGGTTGGGTTTGTTTGGTTTTGGTTTTGGTTTTTTTAAAAAGGCAAAAAGACAGTTACACTATTTTCAAACATGGCAAAGTCCCTGCAGGATAAGTATTTTGTTCAATATGTGACACTGGAGATACAAGAGTAACTTAAGAAACTATTAAGGAAGCACTTCTTTTTCAGTATAATTTTCTTTGAAGAAAAATGGAGGTAGAACAAAATTAATTGAGAAACTCAGATAATGTAATGAAATTATTTCTTTCTGCTATTGGAGACAATGCTAACTTTACTGATCCTTGTCTGGGCTGCAGTTAACAGTCCTTCATGATCCATTCAGAATGTATGCTTTGCAGTATATATTATCAAATAAAAAAATATTAACTAAGCAATTTATGATGTGCAAAGTTTTCAATCTAAAGTGTACGAATATAAATAAATAGGTCAGAGCTGATGAGGTCTAAATATTTCCAAATGCAACAAAAATACATATTTTCCATGTATTTTTCATGAACATGTGGAATTAGGAGGCTAATTACATTACTAACTTATTTTGAATAAACTATCCCGTAATTTCAGACAATTGTGCTTTTTCAGCAATCAGGTGGTTTAGTTGAGTAATCTTAGCACTTCTATTGTCCCCCTTAAAATCTTATTTCAGAACAATCAAATAAAGATTTTTCAAGGATAAGGGTTGGAAGGGGACTTCAAAGATCACCTAGTTCAATCCCCCTGCCATGGGCAAGGACATCTTTCACTAGATTAGGTTGCTCAAAGCCCCAGCCAACCTGATATTGAACACTTCCACAGATGGGGCATCCACAACTTCCTTGGGCAACCTCTTCCAGTGTTTCACCACCCACATCATAAAAAACTTCTTCCTCATGTCCACTGTAAATCTACCCTCTTTTCAGTTAAAACCATTGTCCCTTGTCCTGTCACTACAGGCTCTGGTAAAAAGCCTTTCTTCCTCTTTCTTATAAGCCCCCTTTATACACTGAAAGGACACAATAAGGTCTCCCCGGAGTCTTCTCCAGGCTGAACAACCCCAACTCTCTCAGCCGTTCTTTATAGGAGAGGTGCTCCAGCCCTCTGATCATTTTTGTGACCCTTCTCTGTACCCAGTCTAACAGGTCCACGTCTTTCTTGTACTGTAGGCTGCTGAGCTGGATGCACTACTCCAGGTAGGTTTCAGCAGTACAGAGCAGAGGGGAAAAATCACCTCCTTCAACCTGCTGGCCACACTTCTTTTCATGCAGCCCAGGATACAATTGGCTTTCCAGGCTGTAAGCGCACATTGCCAGCTCACATCCAATTTTTCATCCACCGATACCCTCAATTACTTCTCCACAAGGCTGTTCTACACCCATTTATCCCCTAGTCCATATTGATACTGGGGATTTCCCCAACCCAGGTGCAGGACCTTGTATTTGGCCTTGTTGAACTTCATGAGGTTTGCATGGGCCCACTCCTCAAGCCTGTCAAGGTCCCTCTGAATGGCATTCCTTCCCTCTAGCAAATCAATTGCACCATTCAGCTTGGTGTCATCTGCAAACTTGCTGAGGGTGCACTCAATCCCACTTCATCATTGATGAAAATATTAAATAGAATTGGTCCCAGCACAGGACTTTGAGGGGCAACACTCATTGTTAGTTTCAACTTGGATGACGATCCATTGACTATAACTCTTTGGATACAGCCATCTAGCCAGTTCCTTATTGATCTAACCATCCATACAGCAAAGCCATATCTCTTCAATTCAGTGTCAAGGATTTTGTGGGAGGTCATATCAAAGTCATTACGCAAGTCCAGACAGATAAGATCTGTGGGTCTTCCCTTGTCCACTGATGTGGTCAGCCCATCATAGGAGGCCACCAGATTAGTCAGGCAGGATTTGCCCTTGGTGAAACCACATTGGCTGTCTCTAATCACAGAATAATTTAGGTTGGGAAAAAACCCTTACGATCAAGCCCAACCATTAGCCTAACACTGCCAAATCCACCATTAAACCACGTCCCTGAGCACCACATCCACACACCTTTTAAATACCTCCAGGGATGGTGTGAGGAACTGCACTATAGACTTGTCTCAAAGATTGCTTGCAAGGACGGTCACAAGACCACTAGGTTCTGGAAACCCCGACTTGTGAAGGTGCCCTGCCCGCAGGGGTGTTCTGCCCGGACATGTCCCTGCCCCAAGTGCTTTGAGCACCACATCCACACACGCAATCTTTGAGCCACGGGGTGATGTGAGGAACTGCACTATAGACTTGTCTCAAAGATTGCTTGCAAGGACAGTCACCCACTTCCCTGAGCAGCCTGACATGCTTGACAACCCTTTCAGTGAATAATTTTTTTCCTAATATCCAGTCTTGACACAACCTGAGGCTGTTTCCTCTTGTTCTATCACCTGCTACTTGGGAGAAAAGATCGACTCCCAACTCCCTCACTACAACCTCCTTTCAGGTAGTTGCAGAGAGCAATAAGGTCTCCTCTCAGCCTCTTCTTCCCCAGACTAAACAATCCCAGTTCCCTCAGCTTCTCCTCATAAGACTTGTGCTCTAGACCCTTCACCAGCTTCATTACCCTTCTCTGGACATGTTCCAGCAACTCAATCTCCTTCTTGTAGTGAGGGGCCCAAAGCTGAACTCAGTACTCGAGCTGTGGCCTCATCAGTGCCCAGCACAGGGACACAATCACTGCCCTACTCCTGCTGGCCACACTATTTCTGATACAAGCCAGGATGCTGTTGGCTTTCCTGGCTACGTGAGCACACTGCTGGCTCGTGTTCAGCTGCTGTCGACCAACACCCCCAGGTCCTTTTCCACCAGGCAGCTTTCCAGCCACTCTGCCCCAAGCCTGTAGCACCATATGAGGTTGTTGTGACCCAAGTGCAGGACCCAGCCCTTGGCCTTGTTGATCCTCATACAATTGGTGTCAGCCCATCAATCCAGCCTGTCCAGATCCCTCTGTAGCTTTCCTACCCTCAAGCAGGTCAACACTCCTGCCCAGCTTGGTGTAATCTGCAAAATGATTGAGAGTGCACACATTCCCTTTGTTCAGATAACTGATAAAGATATTAAACAGAACTGGCTCCAAAACTGAGCCCTGGGGAACACCACTTGTGACTGGCTGCCAAGTGGATTTAACTCCATTCACCCCACTCTCTGGGCCCAGCCATCCAGACAGTTTTCTATCTAGTGAAGAGTACACCTATCCAATCCATGAACAGCCAGTTTCTCCAGGAGAATTCTGTGAGAAATGGTGTCAAAGACTTTACTAAAGTCCAGGTAGACAAAAACCACAGCCTTCCCCTCGTCCACTAAGTGGGTCACCTGGTCACAGAAGGAGGTCAGGTTAGTCAAGCGGGACCTGCCTTTCATGAATCCATGCTGACTGGGCCTGATCACCTCGTTGTCCTGTACATGCCATATGGAGGCACTCAAGATTATCTGCTCCATAACCTTCCCTGGTACCAAGGTCAGACTGACAGGCCTGTAGTTCCTCAGTTCCTCCTTCTGGCCCTTCTTGCAGATGGGTGTCACATTTGCTAACTTCCATTCAGCTGGAACCTTCCCAGTCAGCCAGGACTGCTGATAAATGATGGAAAGTGGCTTGGTGAGCACATCTGCCAGCTCCCTCAGTACCCTTGGGTGAATCCCATCTAGCCCCATAGAGTTGTGTGTGTCTAAGTGGTGAAGCAGGTCACTAACCATTTCCCCTTGGATTATGGGGGCTTAATTCTGCTCCCTGTCCTCATCTTCCAGCTCAGGGGGCTAGGTACCCTGAGAATAACTGGTCTTACTACTAAAGACTGAGGCAAAGAAGGCATTAAGGACTTCAGCCTTGTCCTCATCCTTTGTCACTATGTTTCTCCCTGCATCCAAAAAAGGATGAAGACTGTCCTTAGCCCTCTGTTTGTTGATAATGTATTTATAGAAACATTTTTAATTGCCTTTTACAGCAGTAGCCAGATTAAGTTCTAGTTGGGCTTTGGTCCTTCTAATTTTCTCCCCGCATAACCTCACGATATCCTTGTTGTCCTCCTGAGTTGCCTGTCCCTTCTTCCAAAGATCATATACAATCTTTTTTTTCCAAAAATCTCTGTTCAGCCAGGATGGTCTTCTTCCCTGCCAGCTTGTGTTTCAGCGCATGGGGACGGCCTGCTCTTGTATCTTTATTTCCTTCTTGAAGACTGTCCAGCCTTCCTGGACTCCTCTGCCCTTCAGGACCGCCTCCCAAGGGACTCTGTCAACCAGGATCCTAAACAGGCCAGAGTCTGCCCTCCAGAAGTCCAAGGTGGTAGTTCTGCTAAATCCCTCCTTACTTCTCTGAGAATGAAAAACTCATCATTTCATGAACACCTCCCTGTCTTCCATATGTTTCAACACATCTTCTGAACAGATTATAGCCACCAACTGCAATGCTCCAGTCATTATTCATCCCACTACATTTCAGAGCTGCAGCTTTCTAGCTGCACAGTGGCTTCCAGCTTCTCCTGCTTGTTACTCATGTCCTATCCATTGGTAAAGATGCACTTCACCTGGGCTATAGACCATGTCACCTTTTCAGAGGAACACAGCCTAATTCCTTTCAAGCATTTTACAGGCGTTTCTCTGTTGGTTCCTAATACACCAGTAGTAATTGGCTCTTCTGTTTTGTAAAGCAAAATCTGTAAAGCAGATCCACTGAGTGATTTGGGGTGGGAGTTATCATGCACCATCTCTGTCTGTTCAGTACTTTCTTTCCAAACACAGTAAGAGGAATGAATCATCTAGGCAGCTCCTTATCTAAAGATATGAAGACCTATTAGGCTGAGAACCAAAGGAAGTCATTACACAGCAAGGAGTAAAGGAATAAAATTTTGTTCCTAGTAGAAGAAACACCTTTAAGCAATAACTGCTCAGAAGCAGTCACCAATAACCATTCACACTTTTTTAACAATATTAACACCTGGTCACAATCAAGCTCAGAGATCCACTGTATAAACACATGGTAACAGGTAGCTGACCATATGGAGAAGCGCTTGTCAGTAAAAGACAGCGGTGTGCGTCTTTGTTCTGCATATGTTCAAGTTTACAATGCAAGCGAGCCAAGACTTTAATCCAGTTCCCAAATTTCAGAATCCCAAGCAAGCTCTTTAAGTATTGCAAAATTAAACTTTCCTGTGCCTATGCAGAATATCTGAGAAAATAACTGGAAAGAGGAACAAAACATAACAGCTTTTTCTCATATTTTCAAAGTTCACCTTATTTATTCTAGACAACTGAGAAAAGTAGTAACTCAATCCATAATTGGGAGGTTGTGCCATTCATATCACATCTACATTATATTTTACTGCAAGTAGGGTTTGTTGTTTTGTTTTGTTATTTGGGAAAAAAAAAAAAAAAAGCCTAAAATATATCAAGTACTGCTTCTGATATATTCAACAAGGAGTTGTAGTCCATACTGAAAAGATGCACTCAGATTTGCATATAGATGTTTCAACTCCCTTTCCTCCTGGCACCACATGCTATGCATGCACAATACTGAAATTCAACAGTAATATGTCAAAGCATTACGTTCCCCGGTAATTCCTTTGCAACAGTGAGATTTGTCTACTTACTTCTTTGGCATAAATCTCTGGCATTAACATTTGTTATAACAAAAGAAGTAGCAAGAAAAGAGTCAGTTTGAGCCTCTAAACATCATGCATTTCCAATGCAGAGCGAACTTATTTCTAACTCATTAGAACTGACATGGTGTGCAGGATCTGAAGGATGTGTTTGCAAATGACATTCTCTGAAAGTTGAATTTGTAATAAAAGTTATTTATTAACTTGCCACAGCAGAACAGCTCTTGTAGTAGCATGAACTGTATTCTCAGTCAAAAAAATTCACTAATATATTTCTCCACAAGAAGCCTCTCTAATGTAAATGCCTTTGTCAGCTTGGGGGGTAGGAAGGAAACAACATGAGAGACGGGAGATTTCGGTTATCACAGCATCAAGAAAAACATGTAAAGCAGAAGGGCTTTTACAAACACAGTCAGCAAGAGGAAACAGAGTCAAGTATGCAAATTCCATGAAGATGTTACATACCCAACAGCAACAGAGCAATTCTAAAATAAAAGGTAGGTGGAAAACATAAATTTAAGGTCTGAAGAAAAGGTCACTGGAAAAACTAGTACCAGCACTGTACATTAAAACTACATGTAATGACAACTCTGGGCAGTTATTGCTTACTTTTGTTTCTAGGGAAACATTAACAAATCTATCAGAAACCTAATTAATCACAGACACTCACAGGCATAAAGCTCTCCTCCTTCTAGCTTCCACTTTTGACTTCAATCTCTGCAAGCCGAACCACTCTATTATTATAACAACACCTGATTTTTCTGAGCAGCTCCAAGGATTTTTCAGGAGGGAAGAAAGTAGGGAGATTCTCTCTCCTGCATTTCAAATAGTTTTATTAACATGGTTTGATTTGCAAAGGGTTGTGACTTCCTGGTTCTGACTCTCAGTTTATAAAGTTAAATGATTAAAGAGCATTAGAGTAACCAAAACAAGAAAGCAAGTTGATATATTTGCTAGTAGAGTGGCCCTAGGGAAGCTATTAACTCAGCTCCAGTAAAAGGAGGAAAGTACTGAGCTCCATTTTCTTTAAATATCCCAGAAATTATCCTAGCATTCAGCTAGAACTGGAAGTGTAGTAATACTGGCTAAAGTATAACAAATAAGTTTTTGTGTTGTATTATGACAACAGGGAGTTAGTTTTGACTTTTTTATGAGTTGGAATAAAGTACATAGGCAGACATAATGCTGTATCTGAGACTGTCAGCTGAAACAAACCGAAGACATTAAATAGGGCAGACCATGTGAGAAACAGCTGTGTATTAATATGGACAGGCAAGTGCAATCTAGTTGGCTCTTTTCTATTTGTGACTTTGCAGGGACAATACACAGGTTTAGATAAAACCTTTTTTCCATTCTGTGCCCATCTGTAAAATTCAGATTGTGATTCCTAAACTTGGTATTACATCCTTATGTGAAGGGAAGAAAAACCAGTAAGTGGAAATTCTTGGGTTTATGTTTAGGTATTTCTTCAGACAAACTGACCTTCTCACTACGTGAATGTCACAGCTACATTCCTTTTCTAATAATCTCTTACCAGCAGGTATTCAAATACATCCTCGCTTGCATCAAAAAAGAAAAAAAAAATTCCATTTCTTTCCTCACAGTGTTTCTTCTTTTTCCTCCTCCCCTTTTTCCTACTATTGTATTGATTTACTGGGAACGTAATGGAATTTCTGTATCTAACTTCTCTTTACTTAACACATTATTAGCTCCTTCATCAACTTTTTCATTTTCTTTTAGTCCTTAGGTAGTAGACTGTAGGCAGCTCACATTTTTACTTTCACTGAATATCTGCTTGAATGTAATCATAGCTTTTTACAAAAAAATATTTCCCGAATCTGTTTGGCCAGATGTACTTGACTGAAGAAGTGACATTTTCATAATGTGATTTTTATATCCTTTGCACAAATCCAATACCATAAGTAATACAATCCACCTGCCCAAACTAATCTTAAATATTGCCCTCTGAAAAAACTCTGTAAGACAGGCAAATGAAAGCAGGACTTTTCAATGACTTCTACACAAGAGATATATATCTGAAAAGACAAATGCATAGAGCACGTTCATTGCACAGCTACTCTACACAAAATTCAAATTCATAGGCAAGGCATATTATGCCACACATGTTCAGAATGATTTGAACTCACACTGGATGTCAGGTTATTTGGGCACATACTAGTACAAAAATGCTATGGCAAATATCAGTAACTTTCACCTGCAACAAAATGAGCTTTAGTACCTGAGTCAAAATTCTATGCAAATACAATCATACCTCTTTTAATATCAACATGAACTGAAGTACATGGTCAAAAATAATTTTATATAGAAAGAATTATTAAAGCTTTTTATGCCTCGTGCATTTTTTTCCAGCATTAAACATTTTCTACTATTTATATTGTAGCATGGGTATGAAGTGTGTATGTATAAAATGCTTGATTCAAATACACTGTTTCTGAGAAATGTTTCTTTTCAAACATCAATTTTCCTTTTCAGTGTTGTCCCAAATAGAACAATAATGGTTCTAAAACACAAATATATTGATTCAGCTCTTGTGCTGATGTGGACCACAGACAACACCATTTAATTTTAAGTTAACACATCCTTACCAAAATGCAGCAGACCTCAGTATCATAGGGGATATGATCTGACCACAGGGAACTTGAAAAGAAAGGCAGCATGAATCATAGCTCTCAGGAAACATTATGGCAGCTTTTGAAATGAGTTATATGTGTATTCAGAGACAAAAGTTGAATTTTTCATGCAAATTTTTTGCCTCTTTAGTGCTCACTTTAGGATTCACTATTTATCATTTGCTCTTTGAGCTCTTCAGTATTATTTCAGCTCTTTACCAGTGTTTAAAAGTTACAGGCATAAGAATATGGGCTATAATTAACATCAAATATTTAACTTTACAAAATCAAACACCCCTTAATAGAAGTACTTTCATTTGTACACTAAACCAATCAATGAATGTGCTGATACGGTGGTAGGATAATTCCTTGATTCATTCTGCAATAAGAATTTGGTTGATGATAAATAATTAGCAACATGTTGATTGGGGAACTGTGGGGGTTTTTTTTCCACATTGTTTCCATCCCCACTATCCTTGATCATTTCCAAGCATCCATGCCCCCCTCACAGGAAGCTACTCCTCATGCTGCCTGCTCACGAGCAACAAGTGCTGATCGGAGCAATGGTTCCTACTGAGCTAAAGGGACCCACGTAATTTTAAATTACTTCTATCTGAATTAGGATTACATAACACTGAACCTAATTTTTTCCCTTGCTCCCATAAGAAAACACTCCCTGACAGCGACAAGCAGTTCTGTCCCCCACCTCTCGCCCCCCAACACCCTGTCAGGCACCAGCTGCTCTGCCTCCCCCCACACGCCCAGGTAGCCCTCCCTGGGCTGCTGCGACAGGGCCCGCTACCCCTTGCACAACGAGGCAGCGAGAACATGCTCGCTCATCAGCAGAAAGCAGTTACTTACAGTTCATAATTGGTGTAAAGCAGTTACGTGCCAGTTAAACCACAGGGAGCAGGCGAGGCGCAGCACCCCCTGGTTGGCACCTGTCAGTAGGTATCAGCAGGGGAGGAAGGGCTGAGGCCTGATTCCTCCTCTGCCATCAACACCTGCCCACATCCCAGTTTTTCCCTCTCAGCTGCCCGAGCTACTGCCACCCTACCCCGGCCATGCCCCTGCACCTCCCAGGCTACCTTCCTGGTGGCCCAGCTCAGCTCTTGCAGGGCTGACATCCCCCCAGACTGCCAGCAGCTGAGCCCCGGGGGGATCGGGGCACACACAGGGTGACACAGGCAGCGGGTTACATGACAAAAACCATAACATGCCAACAACGTATATTTTTCCATCTCTAATTACTACTATTTTGATTCTTAAATACTGACTGCAACAGATTCTCCCTTCCTCCCTGAACACGTGTGCTCTCCTTTCATATGCAGAGGGAATTAGTTGAAATTAGTTGAAGAACTTCCCCTCTTTGCCCTCCCCCCCCTCCCCCCCCCTTACATGACATAGACTTATCCAGTAAATTTCAGGCAATGAGGTTTTCGAGTAGTACCATATTAAAGTACTAGACTTGTGTGGTGACTATAATAAATTCCTTCTAGCATTCTGTTGAGTGCATACAGGAAAGAAAACAATTTCTGTATTACAGTCATAGAGAATGTATATTAATTTCCATATAAAAGCAAACAGCTAAGATCTCCTTCAACTGATCCGAGGCAAATTCTGACTGGCTATGTCCATATGCCCTCATCAGAAAACGTTTGAATAGTTACTCAGATTCAAAGACACATGATGAAATATGAACATCCACTGTCAAGTTGCCAGGAATATTCCAAGAGAGGTCTATTTTCCAGTCCTCGAAAAGAAGGCTTTCACTGAATGCCATTGTGTATGCAACAGTTTCATATACATTTTAACACCAACACATTTATTAGCATCATGGTATCTCATGAAATACAGTTCTAGGCACTCTGTGTCGTAACTGGAATAGAAACGATGATCCAAGAGAATGCACACACACGAACAGCACGTGTGCCTGAGACTGTCAGAGTGCTCTTACATTGCACGTAAGCACAACCAAGGAGGATTTTGCTGTTTTCCCTGATTTTCTTTGGCACCAGCCTCTCTTTTAGTTCTGAAAGACTGGTTTTACTTTTCCCAATGTCAGAGTATTTGAGGATGTCAGAAACATATAAATAAATGTGTTGACAAATTCACCATAAACACCTTTTCTTCTTGGTTTTTCCATGCAGTAGTGAATTTGAACAGATTGATAGTTTGCCCCGATATGAGAAAGACAGCAGAAGAGCTATATAAGTTTTACAACACTTAATACTTTTTACTGATTTCATAATAATGTTAAGTTGCTAGATATAGATCCCTGAAGATGCTGCACTGCACTGTTGATTAAAAAAAGTCTAAAGGGAAAGTCAGTATTTACTACCAACAAGGCTAGGATATAAATGAGTAACATTTTTATTTGTGATGTTTAGTAAATCTTAATTCTTAGTTTATTGTCCTAAATGATCTTAATTCAATCCATTGTAAATATTCTCTATGTGAAAAATAGTGTGTTCTCTTTCTAAAAGTGAAAGCTTATTGATAGTTCGCTTATTTAGGATCACACTGATGCCAGATTTGAAGTTCTTGCTTCAAAGCTCTACAATTGTTATAAAAAATAAACTTTTGGCTTCCCGTCTCTCCCAGTCAGGCTTGATACATTTTTTCCTGCATCATATTCTCTGGAATCACAGAATGATGAACTATTATCAAAAAAAATCATGCTGAGAGAGATACTCAGTATGGAAATTTTCAGTCTGAACACTTGAGGCTTGGCAGTTTCACGAGATTTTGAAATCAGAGAATAAATTAAGCTTTTCCTTGATACAGAGACATGATTTGTGTTTTAAACAAAGTCATGCATCTTTTAAACACTAGCCACTTTTAGTCCTGATCATTTTTCAATATGATAGCCACAAAAATAAACCTCTCTTCTTGTGATATTTCAGAGAACAGAAGAAGGATCTTGTTGCATCAAGACCAAGTATAAAGAAATTTACTGCAAAAATATCTGGTGGCCCATGTTAAAAATGCATAATAGTCTCACCATAGCTGAAGAGAAATTTTGCAGTCTTCACATATAATGCCTCTTGCATACAGTGGTCTTGTTCAAGTCAAACTGTATACAAATGTGGAAAAGAAATTATTCAAGGTCCATACAGTCTGTTCCTATTAATCTCTTTCCAGTCACCTTTGAACTCACTTGCCAGCACCAAACACATTTAAAATAAAGGCAGAAAATTAAGATATTATTATTTTCTATAGGAATTTGCAGCTGGGTAGCGAATAGACATGCAGATTAGAAGAAACTCAGCCCTTATACAATCATTTTGACAGCTGCAAAACAGTTAATTAGGAAGTGAACAGCCCACCAGCCAGCCAGTCACCTTGTATGCAGGGATGTCAAGGCCTGTATTATCTCTTGTGCAACAAAAGAGCAGGTTAGGTTATTCTTTGGGAAGGTTTGAAGAAGGCAGACAGGATGCCAAGAACCATTTGTTTTGCTTCTCACAAAACAACCTAACTGTACACCACATCATCCAGAAAGATGAACAGCACAGAAGCCACTCTCAGTGCATTTTTGTCACTTTGCATTTATACATGTAATCTCATTCACATCAACAAGATATTGTATCACACTACTTAAAGTCTTTGTGAGTCAATCATAACTATATGATCTTCTCTTCCCTCCCTAACACACTTTACTAAAAGGCAGCTTATCTGAATGAGAGTCTTAATAACTTGATATAACTTGATAACTCCCTACAGTCTTCGGAGATGGCTTTCCACAGCTACTCCTCATTTGAAGCATGTTTGTATAGTACTTCTAGTTATGAGAAAATTAGGTTTCTGTCTACATAAGTAGCCATAAATAATGCTGAATTCACTTGCTGTTCTATGTTGCAGAACATGGATTTAAAAGAGTGCAAAGACTTTGGGGGGGAGGACATTACTGCAGGATTTATGGGAAGAAAAAAAACTGTGCAGGAACAAAGCAGCAAGATGGGAGTTTCAGAAAGCTGCTGTAAGCACAAAATCATTTAGTGTTGTGTTCTGTAGAGTCCACAGCAACTTCAGTGATTGAACAACTCAAATAGACAGAAGAGTCTCTGGACAGTTGTCAAAAAAATCTCACACAGAATACAGGACCACAATCTATATGGTTTGTTCAGTCAGTGCATGATCAGTCTTTAACACATTCTTGTATGTCCAAGCAGCCCTTATTGGCCTGTGTTTCCCAGGTGTATTCAAGCATTTCTTGGCTGAGATGTGAGTTCTGTAGTCTTACACAGCCACACTCCCCGATCTTAAGGCTGCTCCATTTCAAGTTAGTTTTTTGTTTGTTTGTTTGTTTTAAAACAAACAAACAAACAAAACCCAGATCGATATTCAGCTGGCAGGACCACAGGGATATCTGCCGTGTTTAGCAAAGAAAAAGCAATCAGTGTGTTATAAGACGACTGATACCCTTTTATTTTCTTTAGTGCAAAACATACCTCTGCAGATATACACATTGGAATAAGTACCTGGAAAGATAATAAAGCATCTTCTTTGTTTCCAAACTGAATCATCAATGTTCTTTGGAACCACAGAATAGTTTGGTTGGAAAAGACCATTATGATCATCTAGTCCAACCATTAGCCTAACACTGCCAAATCCACCATTAAACCACGTCCCTGAGCACCACATTCCACACACCTTTTAAATACCTCCAGGGATGGCGAGTCAACCACTTCCCTGAGCAGTATGTTCCAATAATTGACAATCTTTTCGGTGAAGAATTTTTTCTTAATATCCAACCTAAACCTCCCCTGGTGCAACTTAATGCCATTCCCTCTTGTCCTATCACTTGCTACTTGGGAGAAGAGACCAACACCCACCTCACTACAACCTCCTGTCAGGTAGTTGTAGAGAGCAATAAGGTCTCCCCTCAGCCTCTTCTTCTCCAGACTAAACAATCCCAGTTCCCTCAGCTTCTCCTCATAAGACTTGTGCTCTAGACCCTTCATGAGCTTCGTTGCCCTTCTTTACACGTACTCCAGCAACTCAATGTCCTTCTTGTAGTGAGGGGCTCAAAGCTGAACACAGTACTCGAGCTGCGGCCTCACCAGTGCCGAGTACAGGGACACAATCACTGCCCTACTCCTGCTGGCCACACTATTTCTGATACAAGACAGGATGCTGTTGGCCTTCCTGGCAACCTAAGCACACTGCAGGCTCATGTTCAGCTGGATGTTGACCAACATCCACCAGGCACCTCTCCAGCCACTCTACCCCAAGCCTGTAGCACTGTATGAGGTTGTTGTGACACAAGTGCAGGACCTGACACTTGGCCTTGTTAAACCTCATAGAATTGGCATCAGCCTATCAATCCAGCCTGTCCAGATCCCTCTGTAGCCTTCCTACCCTCAAGCAGATCAACACTCCTGCCCAGCTTGGTGTCATCTGCAAACTTACTGAAGGTGCACTCAATCCCCTCATCCAGATAACTGATAAAGATATTAAGCAGAGCTGGCCCCAAAACTGAGCCCTGGGGAACACCACTTGTGACCGGCTGCAAAGTGGACTTAGTTCCGTTCACCACAACTCTCTGGGCTCAGCCATGCAGCCTGTTTTTCACCCAGCAAAGAGTGCACCTGGCTAAGCCTTGAGCCACCAGCTTCTCTAGAATGCTGTGGGAGTCAGTGTCAAAGGCTTTGCTAAAGTCCAGGTAGACAACATCCACATCCTAACCCTCATCCACTAGGTGGGTCTAGTGATGTCAAAAAAAATCACTGCGCAGATCAACAATGTTAAGAATCTCGCAAAGAAAATTTACCTGGATAATCTGCAAGAGTAATACAGTATCAGCCTTTTCAGTTTGAGCCTATGATTCCATTTGCATGAATTTAAAGGTTACTTGTTACAGAAATGTAACTACAGATATTGACAGAATTATGCAAGTCATAAATTTTAAATAGCTGTCTGCTTGGAAAGAGATATCTATTAAAAATAAGCAATGGTATCTTCTACAACTTCCCCATAGAAAATCAAAGCAAATATTGTTTGAGATCTCAGATGATACACAGCACAACATACAGTTTTTTCACTAATCAGTAACCAACACTAAAGCAAAGCAATAGCTTATGTCACTCTGCCTGCAACTCCTGCAATAATTAAATAAGATACAGTAATATATTTGTATTTCACATTAATCCATTGTAATGGATTTATAATATACTATAATTATACAAACACATTCTTATAAACTTTGTTTTAAACAAAGAGTATTGATTTAATACTTAATTTAATTCTTTAGAGAATATTGAACACCCTTTTCTCCTTTCCTCTCTGACCACCCTATACTAACATCTTAGAGTAAAAAGAAATAAAAGTCATAAAGAATACATTATTATTGTATTTTCTTGCAGTTAATCACTCCATTATACTGGACACTCCTATGGTTGCCTTCAGCTACATATCCAGTTGAAGTTAAGTATGTCCACTTAAGCTCACAAGGAAGAAAGGAACAATTGAGACAGCTGTAAACAAGTTACCATGCCAGGACCCTACCTGCACAGAGCTTAGCAAAAGGTGCATATAGCCATCACAGGCTCAAAGATATCATCTATGACAACAACAAAATAAGAAGAGCATGGATCAGAGTGCATTTGAAGACAATGATAGAGTGTTGGGCTACGTTTCTGTAGTGGCACACTGGGAACACCTTCTGAACGAGAAAGCTGTCCATCTCTCTGCCTAGAGAAACAAGAACATGGACACGCATTTTCAAAAGCAAACAGAATTTCTTCAACAAACTTGGATTACGAGTTTCTAATCCAAGTAGGCGTGGGAAGTCTAGTGCTGTCATTATGTCATTTAACAAAACAAAAATAAAAAGGAAAAGTAATTTTTGCCTAATATGTGCCCTTTTTACTTTCATTCTTGAATTAATTGCACGGTTTTTGAGTATAAACAGATGGGAAATCAAATTGTACATCAATGACTTGTTAGCTCAAGCTTCCAGCAAACAGCTTATTGCAGAAGTTTGCCACAAACTAAGAGAATTTGGGTGCTGCTTGCTTTATCCTTTATCCTTGATCTGTTTTAAACCAACAAAAAGCTCTTTGCCATCAAACTCCAACAAAATCAGACCCCCCACTCAAAAAAAATCCACGTGACTGAACAGACTGTGGATTTGAAAGAATCCTGTTAATCTTTTTAAATACTATCTGCAACAACACAGGAACATTAATTTCTGAAATGCTGTCTGTATTGTACAAAGAGATAAATGCATGTGGAAGGCTTCTTACTATGCTATGAGCTATAAATTGTTGGGAGAGACTTTAGATATTCAGTTCCTCTCTTCCCTTTCACTGACTTTATAATTTTTTTGTATTTTTAATTTGCAGCAATATATAGAAGAAAAAAAATATGCCCTTATATCTGTAAAACCCTACTGACATTAGCTGATATAGAAGGTACAGAATATAATATAAAGGCTATACTTTTTTTGGAGAAGGTGAAATAGAGATAACTACAATAAAGAAAGTGTGGGACTTTTTCCACTTAAATTTGTGAAATACATGAAGAAAAAGACTTACATATGTAATAGTCTTAGTAAAGAGAACAAATTACACCACACTCCAGATATTGAGCCTAATAAAATCATGACTGTGAGATAAGCAAATGTAAACTTTTTCCTTATTTTTAAACAATAAAACAACAAATTTTGAAACTTCCTGAATTTTGAAAAATGGCATCTATAAGAAGCTCTGTTTCAGTCATCTTCAACCACGCTCTGAAACTCTAAAATTTGTAAAACATTAAAACATGAAACTACAACTTTTCAAAAAGTCTGGAATCCTATTGAAAGACCCAGAATTGGAATCTTTCAAATTTTCCTACTAGTCTGACTCTCAGGCACCACTTCCCTTCTTTTCACAAGAGCTTCCTCTTTGGGGCTTCTTTATTTAGACCAAACTAATTTACACATCTATCGCGCTATCCGTTTCCTGACATTGTATCTCCACTGATAATGCATCAATCACAGCCCCACCTCACTTTAAACTTCAGTGCTAAAACCAACCAAAACAAACCAACCAAACAAAACCCCACTACTGAGCCTCTAGCTGAGCATAACAGGAAAATTTAGCCAAGGATTGGCCAGTTCTTAATTATCCTCTAGTTTGTAGCAAGTCAGATAATGTAGAGATAGACTGCAACAGCTAAAGTTTCAAGCACCAACTTCCCTCTTTAAAGAGCTGGTAAAACACAGCTCAGATAATATGATCCTCACCTGTGTCTTTGCAAATCTGAGTGTGCCAGAGTGTGATATTTCCCTTGCTGAGTGGGAGCCCTAGGGAGTTTTCAATAACTCCTGCACCTATTTTTGCTCATGTTCTTCATCTAGCAGCAGTGTAGAAGAGCAGCACATTTATGTCTAACAGGTTAGCACCATACAGCAGGACCTACACATACTGATTCCCCAATGTACTAAAACTAATCACCCATAAGTATGTGCAAATATTCTGTAATATTAAATTACTTATATAAAGAAAGCCTTATCCTGTTACAAAGATGACTTAAAACTAGTTTATAACATAATTGTACCTTGTTCTCTTTTTACTTTAATGGGCACTGGGCTCATACTTTACAGCTAGCACGTAAAAGGTACTTTTCTAGTACATTACAACAGAAGAAAAGCTGTTAAATAAAATCTTTAAAATTTTTTTGGAACGTGTATGTTCATTTTATTATACTTTGCCTACATACTATCAACTAAATAGAACAGACATTAACAAGAGCAGTACAGATTTCCTTGAAGAAGCGTACCATCCGCCAATCTTGATATTTCAAAATCTTCCACACATATTTTTTACAATTGACAAAATAGGACTTTACAAACCAAAAGAGAGACAGAAATAATAAGTTATGACCTTATTGTGCCCTTGCAATCTACTTGCAATCACTGTCCATGCTCTACATTTTTCTTCTCCTTTGCTAATGGCATGTGCAGCCCTATTTCAAACCAAAAATACTTCTGTAAATCAAATTTCAGTAGGTATATTGCTTATTTTCCCTACCTAATCCCCCATGACAGGAATTGGAGTTGTAAGGATTAGAAGTTAGAAAACCATATAGATATGTACAAAATCAGACTTTAGGACAGTGTTTTCTTTTTTACATCCTGTTGTTTTGGAAATATTATTTTTTTCTTTCTCACACTGATGGTAAAAGGTGAAGATGATGTTCAAGACATTAAACTCACAAGAGTAAGAGCTAATACAGCTGCACTAAATCACCTAACACCTTTGTTCTGATCACATCTTTGTGTGCTGTCAGTGACAGTTGACAGGCACACGGATTCCCTGGAGAAATAGCTATACGTTTTAAGATTATACAGTACTAGCAAGTTAAAACTGTCAACTAAAGCTTCCTAAGTTATATTTCACAGTAACAGGGCAACCCAAGAGTGCTCTACAGTTTTCATGGGCTACCTCTTACTGTGTTGGTTTGTTCTCAGCCTGCTGAGCATGTTCATAGTCTGTTGAAACAATAGAAAAAGGAAAAGATAGTACCCTTCTGTTCGGTAACTTATTTGGAAGCACAATTTTGCTTTTTTTTTTTTGTCCCCCTTTAAAATGCAGACAAAACACTGACAGATTTCTCTCTGTATAACATAAACGCTTTGGGAAAAAAAAAAAAAAGGAAGCTAAAACATACAACATGCTAACTCATGCATAATGTATTAGGTTTCAAGCAGAACAGAATTAAAAACCAAACAAGCCAATAGAAAGTTAAAACTTACAATTATGTTTGTGGGAACAATCAAAAAGTACAATCAGAAGTTATGAACAACCTAGTTAGCATAACATTTGATTCTATTAAAATTTGGGTGGAAATCTGTGTTTGAACAAAAGAACCCATAGAGATACCACTAGATGAGAATCTCCTTCCCACATTTATAATAGCATATACATTCAGTTCAAATTCACAGATGCAGATGACTACATAGTATTTAGAATAGTGGGGAAAAGAAATAGCAAATCATATACTCTGCCCTCAGTAATGTCAGTCTGTTACCTACAGTGAATGCTTGAAGGCTTGTACTCCAAGTTGGATTAAACACATCAATTGTAATAGCTGCTGACTCCTTCCTGTGTCTTCTATTCTCTGAAGATACAAGTAAGCTATGTTATGTCCTTTGACTTTGTGCTATCCTCCACAATTCAGTGTTCTCTAGATTGGGTCACCAAGAATTTTTAAACAAAAATGAAATCTGTCCTTCTTGAAAGAAAAACGTTCATCAGTTTTTAATCAACTCTGCTCAAAATCATCAAAAGCAAAATGGACCTCAGCTCCAAAAATTTTTGATGTTTTCCTGTAGGGAATTATTGATTTGTCATTCTGAAGTGACTTGACAAACAAAGAACATTTATTTATTTGAGCTTGATTGCTAAGGAAATTATGCCAACATGATTACGCTAAAGCACTGCTGCCTCTCTGCATCCATAAACATCCTTGACCAACTTTTAAGACAGTTAATGACGCAAACGTATTGACAAAAGCAACAAGGAGACCCAATGGCTATCAAGATCTTGCAGTTTTATGGAAACAAGCCACCGCTAAAGTGGGGGAACACTATACAATTCCTGACTACAAAAAAAAATATTATTTGCAGCTCCCATCTCCTTAGACTGCAAAGCCAAAAGAGGAATTATGCAGTGTTTGCTCACCTATTCTTATGTCCCAGGGTCTGACTTACTTTTTAAGTTTTTTAAAATGTGGGGGGAAAAAGAGGTGGTGGTGGGTTTTTTTTATTTTATTTTAGCATATAGAAATAAACATCCAATCATACTGAGAATTATTTAAAATTCCATTTTACTGTGAATTTCAGAGTTTTGCTCTTTTTAGAAAGAGAAGAATGTTAAATACCAGAATTTTATATAAACAAGCGGGGAATTAAGACCACATTCTGGTCTTAATTTAGAGTTGCAGAAAAGCTGACAGGAGATAAAAATTTTAAAGCATCAATAGGCAGTCACAGCTGGTGGGAACCTCATTCTTCCATTCACACCAGATCACCTGACTCAAGTCAGCTCAAAGAACTGAGAGAGTACAGAGGTAACAAAGCCAGATATAACTCAAGACCTCCTCCACCAAGTTGTAGCTGCAACATGTTTGTGATCAATGAGACAGCCGCAGCTCTGTCTGGGATCTACTCTGACATGTTTAAAAGTAGTAATAGCTTTCACAGTGAAGATTAGAAATTCTCAGAATCATTAATGCCTGACAAGTTGGATCATAACTTGCTCCCATTTCCTAAGGTGCTATAACAACTATGTCAATCAAAGAGTGAATATTTAATACATCAGATAAGAACTGATGTTTCAGACGTTTGTTTTAATTTAAAAGCAAGCTCACAGCATTCAAAGCTGTCAAGACATTGTGTTAAGAAAAATTCTATTTCCAACATTTTGCAATGCTAGAAAACATTACAAAAAGAAATCATATTCTGATTTATACTGTCCTTCAGAAGAGGCTAATAAATGACAGACTACTAAAAGGGAATCTCAGGAATGCAAGATGGTTCCTACAAAACTATTATGAAGAAAATTTAAATTATTCAGAATATTTGGCCATGTTCCTTACCTACTTATAGATCTTATGCTTCTTAAGAGTCAAATGCTGTTGGTTTTGTTTTTTTGTTTGTTTGTTTGTTTAAAATAACAACAGCAGCTACTTTACATACAAATTACCATTTTCTCTTCAGGGATATTACTTTTTCATCTAACATTTTTGGTTTATGCTTTAGACAGTATGTAGTGAATTGAACTTTTTCCCAAGTAGTAAGACATATTTACCATATATTTTACATAGATGAAAATAATCTACCTGCTAACTGTTTTAGTTTTAAACTCTGCTTATCAGTTGTTTATGTGTCCAAGTGGACAGCACATGTTCAGGATTCAGAAGGGCTATTTGCAAGGGAAGAAAAGATCAGGAGAGTTAAAAAATAGCTGTGGGTTAGGTAGCTGAATGGTGAGGAAACTTTAATCCATAAAGGCACAGAGCCCATTAGCAACACTTCTTGTGTCTTGCCTTTGCTGTTAAAACTTCAGCATGTGAGGCAACTAAAGACAAAACTGTAGTTAAGTATCAACACGAAGCATCACCACACTCACTAAATTTCATCCAACCCCCAAACTAATACGTAATATTGCATAGTCTTGATATTTTAATTGTCATTATAGAACAGTTGGGTTTTCATAATTGTGACAGTCTAAGGAAATGAGCAAAGCAAAGCCAAGAGGAAGAAGAAATCCTATCACCAACTAATATGATTGAAAAAAAAGACAAGCTCCTAGACACACAATTTTATCTTTGGGTGCTTTACTTGAAGATGAAAATGTATCTTACAACTACTGGCAAGTGCAAGAATGCAAACACAGAACAATTTTTTAACATCAAGACTTGTGCTTTTGGTCTGAGCACATTACATTTGCCTTAACGGCACTCAGAAATTTGAAGCATTAGCAAGATATTAATGTTCCTATGATCTCTAGTATGATACAACAAAAATGTTAGGAAGGGGTTAGGAAGTAATCTTAAAGAAAGAGTTCAAGCATAGTGCAAAACGTTATTAGCTCAATATGTCCACTTTCAAATCACAGAATCATTAATATTGGAATGGACCTCTAGAAATCTTTCAGCCCAAACACCCTGCTCAAGCAGGATAAGCTAAAGCAGGTTGCCCAGAACCATGTCCAGCCAGGTTTTCAATCTCTCTATGTATGGAGATGCCACAAACTCTCTGGGCAACCTGTTCCAGCATTTGGCCACCTCACAGTAAAAAAACAGAAGTATGTTCTTGTTCCATCTTGTTCACATTGAATTTCATGCTTTTTAGTTTGTGTCCATATCCTCTCACCCTGTCATTGGGCACCACTAAGGAGAACCTGTCTCCCTCTTCATTTCCTCCCATCAGATATTTGTACATATCAGTAGCCTCCCCCTCCCAAGCCTTCTCTTCTCCAGGCTAAACAGTCCCACCTCTCTCAGCCTCTCCAGAAAAATGCTCCAGTTCCGGAATCATTTTTGTGGCCCTGCACTGGAGTTGCTCCAGTCAGACCACATAGTTTTTGTGGTGAGGAGTCAAGAATCAGACCCAGCACTCCAGGTGTGGCCTCCCCAGGGTTGAGCAGAAGGGAAGGTTCCCCGTTCTTGCCTTGCTGGCAATGCTCTTCCTCATGCAGCTGAAATAATTTTTAATATTAATTACAGCTGAGTTATTTTCTGATGCCTGTTCAAGAACCTAAAGTGGAAAATAAAACTGTTCTTTCAAATAAAAATAAAATCACACTCTTTATATGTTCAGACATAGTGTCCATTGCTGCTATAAAACTCAGCACAGGGGTTGCATGTTCTACTTTGAAACCTAACAACTCCACTTTGTTCCAGCAGCAAACATCTATTAATTACAGCTGAGTTATTTTCTGATGCCTGTTCAAGAACCTAAAGTGGAAAATAAAACTGTTCTTTCAAATAAAAATAAAATCACACTCTTTATATGTTCAGACATAGTGTCCATTGCTGCTATAAAACTCAGCACAGGGGTTGCATGTTCTACTTTGAAACCTAACAACTCCACTTTGTTCCAGCAGCAAACATCACATCCAGAGAACAGCAGC
>NW_010309875.1:0-204 GCF_000700745.2 Antrostomus carolinensis | reverse complement strand
TAATGACTATAACTGACACATCTTAATGATCTGAATTAATTCTTTTTAGGATAATTGTTACAGAAACATTTTGTATCACCAAAATGGTTGTAGGTATATTTTTAGCAGCAAACTCCATCCCATCGCAATACTAATAAGATAAACTCTTCTTCCCAGATTTGGCACACATTTCATATATAAATAAATAATTAAATAATTAAATAA
>NW_010309874.1:46721-61369 GCF_000700745.2 Antrostomus carolinensis | reverse complement strand
ACTCTACCCTAGCAAAACCAGGACACAAGGTCTCCTCAGCAATCACAGTATCATCAAAGACATGATCTGATAGTAATGTCTGTCCTGAATCACAAATTAAAATAGTAATAAAGCTTTGTAGACTGACATGGTCATTCTGAGTTCATGTGTATTAGTTTAAGTTTTTTAGCATAAACATTAATATAGCCATTTTAAAATTACTGTTTCTTAAATAAGAAGCATAAGTGAAAAGATCTGAATACGGGCTCATTAAGTGTAAATAAGAAAAGCAGCTATCACGGCATATATTTTGTGCATGAAGAGAGTAGTTACCGACTTGATTGGCCCATATCTGGTCTCCTTGGAAAGGAGATATGAAACCTATATGCATTTGTATTTGAAGACATAATGGAAGAAGAATACAGTGTTTTTTGAGTGACATAGGAACAACCTAATCCCAAGAAAAAAATACAATGTATGCTTGGTTTTGCATATCACTGGATCCACTGTATATCAAAGGGATTTATACTTTTCTAATAAATAGTTCCTGTATGTTCCTGGCAGTGAGTAAACCAGTAGTGACTATATGAAGAAATTCTAAGACAGTTTGAGAAATTAATTAAAATTTAGCATTACAATAAATGACTTGAATACCTAATGTACAGTATGTCATAGGTTATCAAAATGCTTGTTAACATCTTGGCTCCCTGCAGAATGAGAAGGAACACACCTGAGTAAAGCACTCATAAAAGTTATCTTGTAGAGAGAGGAAGACCTAGTATATCCAGGAAATGTCAAAGATGGGATTTAGGCTTTATGATTTAAAGGAACTGGTGAAGTAAATCCAGAACAAAGGAAGCCTCTGTCTCTGCTGGGATTTGCTGCCATTGTTTCTGAGTTAGTCCTGAAAGTCACATCAACCTTCTCTCACTCAAACAAAGGGGATAGCATCCTTTGCAGTCCTCTTATTCCCCTTTATGTGATAGATGTCAATTTTATGTTCTAAAAAATCTGGGATAATATTAAAGAAAAATATCATCATAATTATTCTCAAACTCCAACAGCTGGTAAAGACAAAGATAAAAAAGACATTTCTGTAGTAACCCAAAATTTCAAAATTAAATATTAGATATCTCAAAACATACTAAAAAACATGCAGAAAAAGAAAATTTGCACTGCATTCAAAGATGGTGACAGTTTTGTTTTCTTACTAACAACAGAAGGTAACAATGGCAGATCCTTTGCATATATGAAGATTAGAAGCCATATTTTTCCCCATGACCCAGCTGCCAGCAATAGCATGATGATGTGTTCAGCTTTTTGATCAAATGCTTTAACCCTGAGACACTGCACATATAAGACTACCAGTATGAATGGTTTAACTAGATTGCAATTATTGTAGAACTGGTTTTTTTCAAGGAATTGAACCTTTCTCTCCCCACCCTGTCCCGCCACTCCCCGTTGTTATGTGATTAAACAGCTCCCATGAAATTAAATTAATGTTCTTTACAAAGTGAGACACCAGACATATGATACAGTAAATGTTACAACTTATTGCTTTTAAGTCAAAAAACGGAAAAAAATAAAACAATAAAAATGAGTTTTAAAAGATAACAAAATTGAAACCTTGATGTAAGTGAATGCTCCAGTTTACCATGGAAACATGTGGAACATCAGCTTTGAAAACAAGGTTCCTTTTTTTCAATTATTAATCAGGCCACAAGACATAAAATCTCTGTTTGACAACTCTACCCAGCTATCCTGGAATATGCAAAAAGGAGGAGCATTTAAAACACTTATGTGGAACACCACCAGTTCTCTTCACACTAACTTACCAGTCTCCAACTTGACCTATTTACGGTTAAAGTAAAAAATGCACAGGTCATACATATGAGCTTCCTAGCGCCAGAAAGCTGTATATGCCTTGGGAAAGTAGATAAAGATAAGGATTTAGGTATTCATCTGGGGATGACTTTATGAAGAATCTCATGTCTGTCATCCTCCAAGTCTTTGACATTTTGTATGATATCACTGACAGCTGCTAAAACCACTTATAGCACTTAAGGATCTAACCTTATCGGTGTGTTAGAGTGTGTTTAAATGTACCCTGCATGCCCTAGATACCGGAAGAAGTTTGAATACAAATGTCTTATGAGCTAAATAAATAAGGGGTGAAATAACAGTAAGAAGTAATCAGTTTAGAAAAATCCTTATTGCAACCAGTTTTTTAAGGTCTAAGAATGTTAAAAGTGCCCTGGAATTTAGGAAGGTTTTAAACATTTTTTTCATAAAAATTCCAGCAAAAATTGACTTGTAAATATAGCTGTTACTGACAAAAAAAGTAGGAACAGTCTTATTTCTTTAATAGAAACATCTGTGTGATTTCAACTAGAGGGACAATTGTAACCTTTCACCTTTGTTTTTTTCATTCTTGTCCTGGTAGGTTAATGCCTTCTGACTTACAAGTTACTTTCAATCACCAAAAAAGAATTTATTCTTTCCAAAAAATCAGAATGAAGATTTTTCACTGCATATGCTTTAGCTAAATATTTTATATACAAATATTTCTACATCCTTTTCTGTCTCAATTTTTTATCCTCTGTTTCTTCACAATGAAATATGGAAGAAAGAATTTCTTTAACTGTTGTCCTAAAACTGAGTGGAAGGTCTCTCTTGTGGTGGGGGCTCCAGAACTGGATGCAGTACTCCAGATGGGGCCTTACAAGAGCGGAGTAGAGGGGGAGAATCACCTCCCTTGACCTGCTGTCCACACTTCTCTTGATGCAGCCAGGCATGATTTGCCCTTGGTGAAGCCATATTGACTGTCACCGATCACCTCCTTTATTGCCATGTGGCTTAGCATAGTTTCCAGGAGGTTCTGTTCCATGATCTTGCCTGGCACTGAGGTGAGACTGACCAGCCTGTAGTTCCCCAGGTCTTCTTTATTTCCCTTTTTAAAAATGTGGCCTGTGTTCCCCTTTTTCCAGTCTGTGGGAACTTCACCAGACTGCCATGACTTCTCAAATATGGTGGATAGTGGTTTGGCAACTTCATCCACCAGTTCTCTCAGGGTCCACAGATGCACTTCATCAGGTTCCATGGACTTGTGCACTCTCAGGTTCCTCAGATGGTCTTGAACCTGATTTTCTCCTGCAGTGGGTGGCTCTTCATTCTCCCAGTCCCCACCTCTGCCTTCTGTGACTTGGGGTGTATGCATCTGCTGGTGAAGAGTGTGGTAAACAAGTTGTTGAATACATCAGCCTTCTCCATTTCCCAGGTGACGAGGTCTCCCATTTCCTTCTGGAGGGAGCCTAGTCTTCCTTAAATCCTTGACATACCTATACATTTTCAAAATTATCATTATTAAATTATCATTTGAAAAATGCCAGCAGACATGCATAAAGGAATTAACATATTGTTAGTCATACCTGATAAAAATGGAAGAGTTCTAGTTAAGTCATCTGTCTCTGTGTGGTAATCATAAACTTATTTACAAATATTCATTTTCCTTCTTTTGCCTGATGGAGTAAGCACAAGCTTAACAATATAAATTCCTGAAGAGCTGAATATAGATCTGACTCTGTTCTTATATGGAGAATATGCTGTACTGCATGTATGTCAGAAATTTTCTCCTACAACGAATCCTGTGAAAGTGTGGCAATACTGGAGAAAAAAACTAGCATGTTTTCATTTGAAAACTACTGTGAAAGAGGAGACTGTTGCAAGTAGAGGCAAATAAAACACAGCATAATATAGATACAGACATAACATAATAAGTTTGTTGGTAGTCATTAGTTTCCTAATAAAAAACATTATCTATTATCTTTCAAACATGGAGGCTGAAGTGAAACTTCAGGATGGCAAGATACTCTGATAATGGTCCTTTCTATATCACTTATTATCATAATATATTGTGATTATTTGATGAGGATGGTAGACGTAGAAGGGCACAGGTTACATTTCATATCAATTAGAGTATACTTTTAAAATTATAGTTTAGAAAAACACAAGCAAAACAAATCTTAATAAATTCTTTGGGAGGCTATGGAAGGGACAGTAACGTGATCTTATATTGTTCTCAAGCAAAAACAATTAGTGAGGTGCAAGTAAAAGTGTAAGTCACTTACATTAATCAATAACCTAATAACAGAAATAGATTTCATCCAATATATGTTTATTCTTAATGAAAAAATAACCCTGGGAACAGTGACCTGAAGTGAAGAGCTTGAAGTAGATTACTCTCTTAACCAGCAGACTATAAAGCTATATTCTCAGTGAAACTCAAATTAAATTTCTCTGGTTCAAAAGAAAGAGTAGCAAGTGTATAATTTCCTGGCTAGAACATTCTCATGGGAAATATGAAATTTAAATTTCTGAGGCAGAAAAATGCACTTTTCCCATATCTCCAAGGGAATCCATATGTTCTCATTTTTATTCATGAAAGCTTGTCTGAAAGTGTGTATCACTAAAAAACTGCTGTCTCAACTTCCACCACATGCATTGTCTCACAAAACATACCAAATAATTCTGTTATTTCATGCTCATGATGAATTATCATGTCATTACTGCTGAGATTGCGCAATGTTTTAAGTACTATTTCGACACAAATGCAGATCAACCTTGATTTAGTCATATATATATATATGCTATATATATATATATATGCAGAGTATATATATATACTCTGCATTATCCATTAGAGTCTTTCTCAACATCTAGAATGGAGAGGAAAATGGGTGACATAAAAAAGAAACCTTTAGTTGAGCACATGTAGGAATAAATCTAGATTACTGAATCCAAACTGTGAAATTGACAGCTCTTTAAAATATATTGCTGATTTTCATCACCGGCTGCTGATTCTAGTATTGAAATCCATGACAATCAACATCAAATTTGTTGACAAAATATATATCAAATTATATAACATTATGATAAAACACGAAATGTTTACTTTGTTATATGCCGTACTTTGGATATACATGACAGTCCCTGACTGTCCTCAGGCAGAATATCAGACAAACATCAGCAATATTTCTGCTGGAATATAACTAAAAATTTGTTCCAATAAATCCCAATATATGAGTTCTGTTACTGCTACATACTGTATGGGTTAATGTTCTCACTATTTTAATGCATTAGAGATGTAAACTTCCTCTGGTACTAGCCAGCACTACAAATTCCACAGTAATTAAAAACTCCATTTCAGTTTTTTCCAACTATGCTTGTGGATTTCAACATCAAATGGAAAATTCAGCTAACAGAGATCTCTGAAGAAACACAAGGTCCTTTAAGTTAACAGTACAAAGAAGAGCATCAAAGTAATTTTGTACCATATTGAAAAGAAAAAGATTATTCTTCCATAACACAAGGGAAGGACATAAAGAATACTCACCATGGCAAAACCACATGAAAAATTAGAACTAAAAATCAATATATTCTCAGCATTTATTCCTATGTCCTGATCTCTGTCAAACAATCCACTTTAAAGATAAAACCAACCTGACATACTTCACACAATTTCACTTCTACACAAATGTTTGCACAGAACTGCTTTTTTTACCCAGTTAGCAGCTTTGCCCAGGCACTTATTCACAGTAATTCAGCACAGTTAGGGCCAATTATCTCACCTTCAGTATATGAGCAGTTGCTAGCTGCAATCACCCTTTGCTGGCCATAAATTCATTATAAAAATTTGTCCTGTTGTAGTCTGCCTGTGAGTTCAGCTTCTGTGTCAATAATAAAAAAAGAATTAATGTGTGTTGGAATGTAAATATTTTCTTAGCAAACTACTTGAAAATAATAGATCAATATTAACATTCACACACCTCTTCCTCACATTCTAGCAAGTTTTTTTCCATAGGGGATTATATTTATTATACCTCATTTTCCTTAATGCTGTGTATAACCAAAATTGAGCTTTACTGTTCCTTTATTATGTGAAAGTTTCATTATTAGCATTACCATGATTATTTACGTGAATGAAAAACTACAAGGAAGAAAAAAAAGTTAAACATAGCTTCAGATAAAGCAATCTCAGAAAATATATTATGTATATTAAAAAACAAACAAACAAAAATTAAAAAAAAAAAACCCGACCAAAAAGCAACTGTTTCCTTTGAAGATTTTACTTTTTTTTCCAGTGTAGCAAATTAAAACTTTACACTAGTTTTCCCATGAAGAATAAAGCTTTGGATGTTCCAAGAACAAGAGATTTCCAGTAGGAAAAACATTTTTTCCCACAAAAGGTGAAGAGAGATTTCACTATGTTTTGTTCTCACAGCTTTGGTTGGGATGACAAAAAATTTAGATAAGACTTTCTAGATGAGATTGCACTTTGAGTAAAATAAGTATGGATATAGCTGCTAATTTTTGAGCACTGAAAACATGCTATAATATGAAGGTTCAATAGAAGATTATTTGGTATAAAAATTTGAAAACACAGTTGAGGGCTGAAGGAAATATTATAAAAGACCTTTAGAGCAAACTTTCTGATTCCATAGAAATATGTTTGTACAAGACAATAATAAATAATATGAAGAGCACATAACAGCACAGTTGCGTTCCATAGAAAAGAAGGTTCACTCTTGCTTCAGTAACACTGTGTGCTATGACAAATAAATAACATCAAAATATCCACATCCAGAGAAATGATCATAGAATCATAGTGGTTGGAAAAGACCTTTAAGATCATCGAGTCCAACCATTAACCTATCACTACCAATCCCATCTCTAAACCATGTCCCTAAGCACCTCATCTACCCGTCTTTTAAATACCACCAGGGATGGTGACTCCACCACTTCCCTGGGCATCCTGTTCCAATGTTTGACTACCCTTTCTGTGAAGAAATTTTTCCTAATATCTAAACCTCCCCTGGTGCAACTTGTAGCTGTTTCCTCTCTTTCTGTCACCTGTTACCCAGAAGACCAACCCCCACCTCTCTACAACCTCCCTTCAGGCAGTTGTAGAGAGCTATAAGGTCTCCCCTCAGCCTCCTCTTCTCCAGACTAAAAACTCCAGCTCCCTCAGTCCCTCCTCATAAGACTTGCTCTCCAAGCCCTTCACCAGCTTTGTTGCCCCTCTTTGAACACTCTCCAGAGCCTCAATGTCCCTCTTGTACTCGGGGCCCAGAACTGAACACAGTACTCAAGGTGCTGCCTCACCAATGCCGAATACAAGGGGACAATCACTTCCCTGCTCCTGCTGGCCACACTATTCCTGATACAGGTGAGGATGCTATTGGCCTTCTTGGCCACCTGAGCACACTGCTGGCTCATATTCAGCCAGCTGTTGACCAATACCCCTAGATCCTTTTCCTCCAGGCAGCTTTCCAGCCACTCCTCCCCAAGCCTGTAGTGTTGTATGGGGTTGTTGTGACTCAGGTGCAGGACCCAGCACTTGGCCTTATTGAACTTCATACCATTGGCCTCAGCCCATTTATCCAGCCTGTCCAGGTCCCTCTGCAAAGCTTTCCTACCCTCTGGCAGGTCAACACTGCTGCCCAACTTGGTATCATCTGCGAACTTACTGAGGGTGCACTCTACGCCCTCATCCAAGTCATTGATAAATATATTAAACACAACTGACCTCAACACTGAGCTCCAGGGAACACCACTCATGACTGGGCACCAACTGGACTTAACTCCATTCACCACAACTCTATGGGCCCAGCCATCCAACCAGTTCTTTACTCAGGGACAAGTATGCTTGTCCAAGACATGAGTGGCCAGTTTCTCCAGGAGAATGCTGTGGGAAACAATTTCAAAGACTTTACTAAAGTCTAAGTACACCACATCCACAGGCCTTCCCTCATCCACTAGGTGTGTAAACCTGTCATAGAAGGAGATCAGTTTATGAAAATAACTGATAGGTTGGATAAAAATAAATGTGGAAAAAAGAAGACCAGCCCCTCCTACCTTTTCAGCTGCTATGTGTTGTGAAGAAAGAGCTACCAGAGAACTCAAGATCAAAAGATCAGGACTGAAATCTGAGTCAAATAGAGAAATCTAGAGTTATGCATTAAGGTCCTGCAGAGAGATGGCATTTTAAATCTAGCTTCATTCAATTTCATTAAATTTTATTTGATTAGCAAAGGTAACTCTTACTCAGTACAGTGGCTTTGGAGTTGTCATTATATGATTTCATTCTTCAAGCATTTTCCAGCAGATAAGTGCCCTATTCTGAAAAGGCTTTTCTAGGTGTGAAAGCACATCTTTTTATCATTTGTAAACAGTCTGAGCTCAGGTTGGTTTCTAAAATCATTGATGAAAAATATTCATCCAGTAGTATGGACTCTGGGAGGTGAGTGAAGGAGAATAGACAGCTTTTAACTTACTCCATGCAGAGATGCACAGTTTATATCTATGATACTAGATCGTATTCAGCCACATTCCCTTAAGCTAAATATCACTGAAGCTAACTAGCGCTGAAGACAACTAGCACGGCAAAAATCACACTATTAAAGTCTGTTCTCATCTAAAACAGAACAGATGCATCCAAACTATTTATTCAGAATAGCACCATGCTAACAGCCAAGCTAAACACACAAATTGGTGGATTAGTGACCAGCACTAGACAAAAACTTTCCCGACACTACTATTTTAACAAATCTGATGCAGCTTAACTGCCCAGGATTGTTCCCTGGTATTACTTAGCTTTTCTGTCCTAAGACTACATGGCATTGAGAAATTCAGTAACATGAGATATTACTGTAAACAAAACCTTTATTTCTAGTGGATAAGTCTCATGGGAATTCATCTAAGGATAATGCACACTAAAATCAGAAGTACACCAATGCAGGTAAAGGGGTTCTTATGTGAGAGGGAAATATAGCTCTGGAATTAGCACTAAAATGTAATGGATTGTTAGAACAATAGGAAAACACTTAGGAGAGGTAAATGGTAGGCTGAGACACTAACAAAAAGGCTTATGGTACTAATCAAGGCATTTAAGACACAGTGTATATGGGGTTTTTTTCTGAGGTTACTAACAAATCTCTTCTGATACAACAGAACAAAATAAACCAATTGATAACACATTAACAGAAATAATAGAGACTCTTTACTTCTCCCTAGTTAATTGATATTCAATGGCAATGCAATGAATCTTTGAGAGTTCCTCCAAATAAATGGGGGAATTGGCATTGAAATTGCTCTAATGTAAAGTTTTGCTGGATACATAATAAGATATTAGAAAAATAAAGGGAATAAACTCTCTTTCTCTGAGCATAGTTTGTCGGTATTACACCAAAGATTTCATTTCCATCCTGTGAGCTACAGGGTAAAGTTTTGTGTGCAGGCTTGATTATTTTGTAAGAGACAGCTCTAATCTAATAAAAACCCAGAGATTTTTGAAATTCGCAAGGGAATTCACAGATATTCAAGACTATATATAAAATATAATATCAGAATGTCTCAGATTTGTAAAGCAACATTCACTGAGCTAGATTTTTAATTTTTTTTTTATCCTGACCCCTAAGAAAGTGAAATTGCTGTCCTCTGTGATAGTATGTGTGAGTTTCTATCTCTTGTTGTGTCAGAGCCATATAACTGTTGAACTTCTTGTACATTTTCAATCAAATTTGACATTTAAAGTGACAATTAAAAATTTTTTTGACATCTTTTAGTGTGCTGTTTTCTCTCACAGCTAGGACCATGAGATCCCCCCCAACCAGCAAGATGGGGAGAGAACACAACAAAGGGCTCGTTGGTTGAAAGGTGTAAAGGGAGGGCCCATTCATCAATTGTGGTCACAGACAAAACAGACTCAACTTGGGGAAGAAAATTCAATTTAATTTGTTGCCAATCATTCAGAGTAGGTTAGTGAGACATAACAACCACATTTTAAAACATCTTCTCCCCACCCCTTCCTTCTTCCCAGGCTCAAATTACTTTGCTCCCAGTTTCTCTAACTTCTCCCCCACCAGTGGCACAGGGGACAGGGAGTGGGGGTTGCAGTCAGTTCATCTATGCCGCTCTTTCCACCATGAGGTCCCTCCCACAGACTAAAAGAATTCAGGAACAAAATGTTCCAATGATAGTTTCCCATGAGGTCACGGACCTCTTCAGGCACAACTCCCAGCTCTGGCATGGGGATGTCTACAGACTGCAGATGGGTCCAGTGCAGCTTCTCTCCCCTCAAGTCTGGCATTGAGCATCTTTAGGGGGTCTTCTTGCTCATCAACAAGGATTTAAAGTCATATGTGCCCTCAGGCACAGCTTTCTGCTCCAGTGTGGAGTCTGCCATGGACACATGGGTATCTGCTCTATCATTGAAGCTTCATGGACTGCAGGGGATCCCATTTACCTCCTCCTACTCATCTGTCTTGTTCCAGATGTCTGAAGTTCTCTGTCTCCCCTCCACCTCCTCTTTCCTTATGGCAATGATGCTCTTTTTGTTCAGGCCTATGGTCTTTTTTGTTCAAGTCAATGGTATCTCCTGATGGTTCTCTCCTCCTTTTTTTTCAAACCAGTTCTCGTCACAAATATGGCTTCAAATATTTCCATATCACTAATTGGCTCAGCCTGGGCTGGAGGTGGGTCCACCTCGGAGCCAGGGGAGCTTCACAAAGCTTTTCACAGGGGCCATCACTATAGACCCTTCCCTCATTACCAAGAACACATTTACAAACTCACAGAATGTTAGGGACTGGAAGGAACCTCAAAAGATCATGTAGTTCAATCCCCCTGCCGGAGCAGGAACACCTAAATGAGATCACACAGGAAGTCATCCAGGCAGGTCTTGAATGTCTCCAGAGAAGGAGACTCCACAACCTCCCTGAGCAGCCTGTTCCAGTGCTCTGTCACCCTCACCATAAAGAAGTTTCTTCTCAAGTTTAAGCGGAACCTCCTGTGCTCCAGCTTGCACCCATTGCCCCTTGTCTTATCATCGGTTGTCACCGAGAAGAGTCTAGCTCCATCCTTGTGACACTCACCCTTTATATATTTATAAACATTAATTAGGTCACCCCTCAGTCTCCTCTTCTCCAAGCTAAAGAGACCCATCTCCCTCAGCCTTTCCTCATAAGGGAGATGCTCCACTCCCTCAATCATTTTCGTGGCTCTGCGAAGATTTAGACATCATAATGTTGAATTACATTCTAGAAGTGTCAACTGATTGTAAAGGGGAGGTACATGTTTGAGATGTAGATGACTACATCTGGTGTGAGAAGTCCTACCAAAAGCTTTCAGGAGCCAGCTAGAGGAAAGACACCTTATTAGTGGCACCTTGAGGGAATGCAACTAAATGTGTTATTACATCTCAGACAATTCATATAAATGAAGGCAAATATAGATAATGTATAAATCTATATATATCATGTATATTCAATAATGTATGAGTGGCATATCATTCAATTTCTCTTGACAATGCTTATCTTGTGGAGACATATAAAAGGCTTGGATACTGGTAAACTCATTTTTGTCCACACAGATTACACAGAAAATCTTGCATAACCATTGATTTTGAAAAACTACCTCTGGAATTGCTGGTGTACTTAGTGTAAAAGTTTGTAAAGCATGTAAAATACAATCCAATGAGATTAAAGTTAGTAATACAGTACATTTCAGAGAAATTATGTGATAAGTGTAGTTCACGTCTCCTGGAAACAGTATTAGTTCACATGTCCTGGAACTATTGGTTTTCCACAGGCAACTATTTAACAAATCTCAGATCACACATATTCCCTTTTTAGACAGAGTTTTTAAGAGAAGATAATAACCTACAACATAACTATGAAGCAGTAACTTTAATTCTTGAGACTGATTCTTTAAAATAGAAACAAGTAAAATATTAAAGAGAAAGTAGTTTCACACTGCAGTAGACAAGTATAATCTAAACCTTCATGCGAGGTTTTGGTTTGTTTTGTTTTTTTGTTGTTGTTGTCATTGTTTTGCTTTGTTTATCATGCTTTAATGATGAAAGAGGGCTAGAGAATAAATGCAAATCTGCATAAGTTTGATGATATTAGTGTGACATCTTTTAATGTTCCTGTATAAAATCAGTTGGTGTAATGTCTTTCTATTGTTCAAGTAACTTAATTTCATCTAATATTTCAGACTTCCGCTAAGGTAATGAACCCTAAAATTAGTGAAGAACACTTACTTCTGTCTTACCTACTTACCTAGGTCTTTCCCAAGTTGAAGTCTTACAGTCCAACTCTTTTTCTTGTGCAGGAAATGCCTATCTCAGTCTGTTCTATATATCTAAACCCTGTATCCCTAGCTCAATCAGCCTTTGAAAATACTCTCCCTGAAACACCTTGTAAATATTATTTCAGACTTACCTCTGTTATAGAACTTATTTTTCTTTCTGAATGTAAAATAATTAAAGGTATAAACTTCGTTACATTTATTAAAGAATGTACATCTTGTTCTCTCAAAACACAAGTTAACATAAATTCATTGACTGTCCTGCATTCTCAGCATTGTCTTCCTATAGATCAGGCCAGGTTTGATAAGGCTTTGAGTAACCTGGTCTAGTGGAAGGTGTCCCTGCTCCTGGCAGGGGGGTTGGAACTACATGATCTTTAAGGTCGCTTCCAACCCAAACCATTCTATGATTCTATGAGTTCAAACCTTGTGCCATTAATTTCAACTTATTTAAAAATCTACCTGAAGAGTTTTTGAAAGTTTACCTAGAATACTGAGTTGAAAACAATGGTCATCAATATTATTAGTCAAGCAAGATGAAACTATGTATAGTATGGAAAAAACTCATCTTGGTGCATGACAATTCTTTCTTGGATCATGGTTCAAGAAGTAAAAAAAACCCCACAAATTAACAAGCTGAAGGATCTTTTGAAATCGCAAACATTCCTCCTTTAACAACTGTTTATAAACTAGTTACTTAAAAAAAAAGAATAAAATCACTAAAAACATAATCCTTCTTCCATCTTGCCTCTTGTAATATTATTTGCCAATTATTTGAAAGTTGAAACACATTTTTATAATTTGTGACCAAAAAAAATAATTACTGCTAAACAACATGTTTCTGTTTTGGTAGGTGTATCAACTATGCTATATTTTATGAAAAGTATTCTGCATAGCTGAAGGAATGTTACTAAAATAACATTTAAATTGTCTACAAGGACTTTAAAAAAAAAAAAAAAACACAAAAAAAACCCAACAAACTTTTTTTAACATTACCACAACAAAGATCACAACAGAATTTGTACTGGAAGTTTATAGACTAAGAGATAACATTATATTAGAGCTGTGGAAACACAGTTCCTGCAGTCTCTGAACTCATGGTGAAGGCTGTAGTTGCCCCACTTGATTTCTAGGTTGTTTTTAACTTTGAAATGAAGACAAGACATAATGTCTATTCAGTGCATCTCACAACATAAGTAAACTTGAATTTCCACAGCCAGTGAATAAGACAATTTATTATTTTCCTTATTCTCAGACTTCAAATTTCCATGAAAGAATCAGGTTAGCTTCAGTAGAAGATTTGGGCTGCAGTAGAGAAGTGTAAAATTGTGAGGAGAGGCACTAGGATGTTAGAAGGGGTATAGTCTGTAGTGCTGTACATAAGAGTCTCTCCTCATTAATTCCCAAAACCATTTACTTTTGGCTACCTCAACATCCTTTCTAGATCCCTCTTTCTTTACTTTGCTGATATTTATCTATTTATTTATCTAGTTTCCTTTCTGAAACTCTGGTGAGAATCTTGGATCACAGCAGTATTTTTCCCACATACTTTGCAAATATCAGCACCCTGCACTTTCCTCAGAGAGTCCTTTTCTAAATTTTGTTTTGTTTTGTTTTTCAACTGTAAAGAAATTTTTTTAAAAGATTCACAGATTTTTTTTTTTAAAAAAGCACTTTTTACTTATGATTTTTCCTTTTCCTTTAACTGAAATGGGAACTTGTCTTTTAGTTGCTATAAAGGTACTGTTTCTAGTCTTATAATAAAGAAATAAAAAGTGTATGACTTTACCACAGATCTAGCCTTCTGCCCTTCCAATATTTTAAAAAGGAGATAATTAGGATGCTTTTAGACACTGAATTTCATTACTCATCATGAATACCAGTGCCCATCAGCTCAGATATGTAGTCCTATAGCATGACAGTCTCATTGCAGGATGACACTCCAAAATGGTCAGACAGCTTTCATGAAGAAGTACCCATTTATTTCAACTGACAAGGAGAGATCACTAAGTTATAAATAGAAATCTATATAAAATATGCATAAAACTGAATGAGACAAATCCAATCTGTTTGTTTTATTACCCTGGAGAGATAAGAGGATTCCAAAGACAGTATTCCTAGATGCAAAGCTCTTGGAAAGTGTTGAGGTGACAATAATCTTCAGCATGTTCTGAGGTAAATTCAGAAACTCATTATATACTACTGAGTTCATTGCAAGACTGTTGCCTTTCTGCCTCATGTCTCTAAAAGTCAGCCTGATCTAGATTATACCAATATCTATAACTACATGTGTTCTTTTAAGTCAAAAACAATTCAGGCAGTACAGTTCTTTTCAGACAACATGTGGTCTCTAAATAAATAAGTACCTTCTAGTTTTCAGTTCAGAATGCAGACAACCTTTTCAAGATTCTTCAGTAGTTCCCATGGTTTTTGTATCTGGTAGAGAAACTGTACATTACTAACAGCACCAGATTAGCAGCTGCCAGTTTTATTGTTACTTTAGTTAACATCATATCTTGCAG
>NW_010309874.1:31149-46690 GCF_000700745.2 Antrostomus carolinensis | reverse complement strand
CTTTCCTTAAAGGGTCAGGGTGTTTTAGTCTTAGTAGCATCTAATCTTGTAGTAATGATAGTATCCAGTTTTGGAATATACTGTTTTCAGCAACATTTATAAAATAAAATACTGTGTTGATATTTCTGCAGCAACCTGTCTAGTCTTAATTTCAGGGCACAGACATGCAAATTATTAACTCTCACTAAATAAGGGTGGCAATTTACAGTGTTTCAGCTGCTCCATAGTAATTACCATGTGCCTCTCTAAATAGGGAAAATTAGAGGTTTATTGTTTGCTTTCACTGAAAGAACAAGCAAACCCTTTTTTACAATGGGATAAAAGTATGTGTATGATTAGAAATATACTGTCTGCTATGAGTCTTTCCTACCCTGTCCCTCAGGGGTTAGTATTGGGATTGGAGCTCTTCAACATCTTTGTCAGTGATATGGACAGTGGGATTGAGTGCACCCTCAGCAAGTTGGTCAATGACACCGAGCTGAGTGGTGTGGTTGACAAGCTGGAGGGACGGGATGCCATCCAGAGGGACCTTGACAGGCTTGAGAGGTGGGCCTGTGCTAACCTCATGAAGTTCAATGAGGCCAAATGCAAGGTCCTGCACCTGGGTTGGGGCAATCCCAAACATAAATACAGACTGGGCAATGAGTGACTTGAGACCAGCTCTGAAGAGAAGGACTTGGGAGTGGTGGTGGATGAGAAGCCCAACATGAGCCGGCAATGCATGCTTGCAGCCCAGAAGGCCAACCGTATCCTGGGCTGCATCAAGGGAAGCGTGGTCAGCAGGTCTAGGGAGGGGATTCTCCTCCTCTACTCCGTTCTCCTAAGGTCCCACATGGAGTACTGATTGTGAGGAGGGCCACCAGGATGATCCAAGAGCTGGAGCACCTCTCCTCTGAGGACAGGCTGAGAGTGTTGGGGCTGTTCAGCCTGGAGAGGAGAAGGCTTTGGGGAGTTCTTATAGCAGCCTTCCGATACCTGAAGGGGGCCTACAAGAAAGCTGGGGAAGGACTTTTCATAAGAGCAATTAATGACAAAACAAGGGAAAATGGGTTTAAGCTAAAAGAGGGTAGGTTTAGATTAGATATTAGGAAGAAATTCTTCACTGTGAGGGTGATCAGACACTGGAACAGGTTTTCTAGAGAAGTTGTGGATGCCCCCTCCCTGGAAATGTTTAAGGCCAGGCTGGATGAGGTTTTGAGCAACCTGGTCTAGTAGAAGGTGTCCCTGCTGATGGCAAGGGGGTTAGAACTACATGATCTTTAAGGTCTTTTCCAACCCAAACCATTCTATGATTCTCCAGTTCTACAATTCTATGAATTTGTTTGAAGTCGTACCTTCTGCATGTGTTGCCTGCATATCTGGATAATTACCATGTGCCCACAACAATTTGCATATTTTTAGAAGGACAAAGAGGGTCGGAGTCAGAATTTTTATTCTCCTGAATCATATTCTCTATAGAGAATTTTCTATAGCAGACACTCCAGGTTTGTGACATTAGACCAGTCAAACTTTAATCTTTTTTTCATAAAACAAAATACTTCTAGAGAGAGGCAATGATAGCAAAGGTGCTCCTGGAATAACAACTGCTGGGAAACCAGGCTACTGTCTGGAAACATGGTACACTGATATTCAAATGCTTAACCAGAAGCATAAAGAACAAATTTCTGAAGCTGTTTTTCAACCCTAGATAAGTTTTAGAATTGTTCAATTGTCTTTTTTTGACCAAAAATTATTATATATACTTAAGAGGCTACTACTGTAAAGATACTAGTTATACATATAATAATTATTTTTTTTTAATAGGAAAGGAAGTATTTCCAGTGATTCTAACATTCAGATTGGAGACTGAGGAAATCTATATCGGTGTGAATCATTTGGGGTTCAGAAGAAAAGAAGTAGGAGAGGGAAAGGGAGAGGATGCTCAAGTGTTGAGTAACGTATGGATTGTAAAGTGAAAACTGTGGTCCTATTGCTTTCTTTCTTTGAATGCAGCATATTTTACTTACGAAAGAAAGGAGAATAGTATTGAAGATTTCAGTCTGTAGACTGGAGTATAGAAGCCTTCACAATAATGTGTCAATTTTTATATGAATAGGCTATGTTCAAACTAAAATCTGCTGCTCCTTATTGTTATTCTCTTATTCTCTGTTTGGTGTCATCTACTTAATCCTCCTATTAAAAAAAAAAAAAAAAAAAAGAAAAAAAAAAGCATTATTTAAATATGCAAACAGAAAGTAAGGATTAATGTTCTCTAATCAGGAGTTTTGCTACATCCTCTTCCTTTCACCTTCTAGGTTCACTATTAATGGGCTATGGAACTATAAATTCATTTTCATTTTTCAGAAGCAGGGTAGTTTACTTACTCAAACACTATATTTCCACCTTTTGAATTTGACAGCCTATCTAGTGAGCAAGGGCCTAGTTAAATTTTATTATATCTGTTCAATGCTTAGAGCATAATTTACATCACAGATGCAACACATCTAATAATTAGGCTTAGTCTGTCTCTTTTGCTCAGGAAAAGCTCAGAGCTGAGATTTCATAAACAGGGCACTTTATCTTTTACCTCAAGAGAGAGCACTTTCTATTCAGGAAGGGGTCATGGCAAGGATGATACAACCTAATTCTGGTTTGACTGAATGGAAATTAGTAATTTACAGTGCTGATACAGTTGTAGTATTTTATAAAAAGTTATGGAGCTGTTTGACTGAGAGCTACTTCAAAACCTTTAAGTAAAGTTCCATTTAATGACATTCAGGGTAATTTAAGATCTGCTACTTTTTCAAAATAGTTAAATGTAAATTGAAGACACTGGAACATTAAACTGAGGTATCTCCAGAGTCCTTTGCCAGACATTCACACTCTACTGAACAAGCTTTCTTATACGTATCAAATTATTTACACATTTAAAGAGACCGTATTTAAACAGGGGAAAAAAACTCATGCAAACCTGTGACTTATTGACAGCAGTGGTACTCTCTTGTTCTTGAATTTTTCACTTGAAAACACAAAATTAGTTATTTTCCTCTGCAAAACCCCATGTTACCTTCATTTTGACTTATGCTGGTGGTAGTAGGCAGATACTCCATTTTATTTTTTGAAAGATGCCCTCTGACACTCACTATAGTATTAAAAAGACCTTCCACTCTCCAACCTGCTTGTCCTTATAGAGAAGTTCGGTAAACCAGCTGGATGATAGTTGAGGTATAGACTTGGTGCTGAAGTGTAGTTCCTCACAGTGTGACCCAGTGTTCTCTGGTTGAGAATCTTTCTGAGATAATAACAATTTTTTTATATTTTTTTCTGAAAAGAAACAAGACTTAGAATAACTTTTAAACTTTTATAAAGTTACAAGTGAAAAATCAATTTATCAGCCTTTATGAGATAAAGAGTATCACTCTGTGGCTCAAACTGTGGGGCATTTAATGTACCATCACATCAAAAGAGCATTGATGGTATTCAGTGCAGAGTTCCGTAGGCTTTAATGAACTATATTACTACAGCTTCTAATAAAATTTCTTACTGCTTTCTCTAGGAGGAGGGTTGATTTTAAATCTTACCTGGTCTTTTTGGTGGAAACACTTAACAAAAGGCTGAGATAGATAACATACACATGGAATCAATGAGGTTAGTACAGAGTTAAATTTTGAACCATACTCAAAAAGAAGTTGAAGTCTTTGGATCTTTTGGAAATAGGATCTCCACAGCTATTTAAGGAAACTTGACAATAGTGCTGCTTTTGCTCCTAAGTTCAATTTTTTCAAGGTCTGTCTGAAGAAATTGTACATGAAATAGAGTAGATTGAATCAATAACATGTGTCCAGGTTTATTTATTTGGTATCTCAGAGTAAATGAAGTACTCCAGTGTTCAAGTCACCACAAAGTTCCTATACCTGAAGGAAAGAAAATCTGTGAAGAATATAACAAAGCTATATGTTGCTAAATTTTGGGCCTGAATATTCAATTTAATTAAGAAATATAAAAGAATATGAACTGCAAAACTAAAAATTCAGAAGTTTGTTGTTTTCTTTTTTTTTTTTTTCCTAATAAGATTTTGTTAAATAATACTGAAATTTAAAGGCTTGAGGGGTTTTGTTGTTGTTGTTGTTTTTCCTAATCACTGAGTTCTTAATAGCTGGGGGGAAGAGATGGGCTGGGGAGAAGGGGGCAGAAAATGAAATATCATCCTCAGAGACTGCTTAAGGATTCACCATTATTTCTACAGCTACATAGAAAGGAAGTTTGCTTAATGTTTTAATTAAGTCAGCTCTTCTATCACCCAATGACCTGTCCCCACCTGGGACAGGGGAAGGGGAATTGGGAAAAGGAAAGGACACCTGTGGGTTGAAATGGGAACAGATTTAATGAAATAATAATAAGAAATAATATTAATACTAATACTAATATAAAATACACAAAGTTATTCTCAGGCAACGAAAGCATGACTGTCACAAGTGGGAGAGTATGCCTTGGGAGCAGAATGATGGACGAGACCTTCCAGGGATAACAGTCACTGAGGAAGAGGATTTCTTAGCAAGCATTCCAATTTATAGTGAACGTGACATTTACGGTACAGAATACTTCTGTTGGCCAGCTTGGGTCAGCTGTCCTGGCTTTTGCTCCTCCTAGCCTTTGGACTTGGCTAATTCTAAACTCCTAAAGACCTTGATCACTATGGAAACCCACAGAGCATGTTGGCCACAAACTAAAACAAAGTGTCTTATCAATTTTGTTCTCACCAAATTGGGTGTTGCAGTCTTCTTAAAATACAGCTTTTCTGACAGCAAACTAATTCTATGATTCTATCCCAGTGAAACCAGGACACTTAAGAAAATCTATTTTGCTACCCCATATATCTATACGTAACGCAAACATAAAATGTCCATTCATGTGGGTATAAGACAAAAGTGCACTAACAAAAAATATTCAGAAAGTTTTCTTAAATTTTATTTCTTATTTCACCCATGCTTTTTATATGTAATTTTGGAAACTAATGGAAAGTTAAGAATTAGTTAACTTTGAAATATGTATTGTAATGTATCAGATTTATCCCCTGGGTACTCCTAAAGCTAGGTTGACCACATGAGAAAAGATTTAGTTGAATGTTTTTAGAAAGCCAGGATTTACTTTTGACAACTGCATTGCAGGGAAATTTCTAGTATGTAACAGAGAAAGAAAAAAGCACAAGGAAGCTACCAATAAAAAAGATAATCTTACTTCCCAAAAGAAAATGGGATCTTTAAGCTCTAGGGTATTGCAAATACCCAGCAGTTGATATATGGCAGCCTTTACTGCTACAGGTTTGCCTATATTCTGAGAGCAGGTGAGAATTGAATTGTTAAGAGGTGAGATAACAATTCTGTATCTATAACACATTCATCTTGAAGTACAAAAATATATTATGTTGTTATGATTTTTTCTACTAGTAACTCTAGACATATTTAGGCTTCTGAGTGCCTCTGTCTAAACAGCCATAAAATAGGATGTGTTAAAAGGGGAATTAGAGAAAGTATAAAAACTTGATGAAGCATGGCTGTCACAAGTGAGGGAGATGAATATTTTAAGCAAGTATGTATCACATGCACATAGTTGACAGATATAGGTGATGTATAGTCCTGGATGTATACGTATTATTTCATTGATAGACATTTTAAAATGTATGGCTTTAAGGGCTCCCCAGACTCTGCAATATTGTCTCACAAAAGAGATATGTGCTGCACAGTGTATGATTTCCTTCTGTGAACTTTCTTCTCTGCAAGAAAAAGGAATAAAGTCATTTTATGACTTGACTAATAGAGGATTTAGTCCCTACTTCTGAAACTGGCAACTCTTCTTATGTTCATTTGGATAGTCAGAAAAATGTAAGAAAAATAGAGCTAGTTATATTCTTTATCCTCTGTTGTTTCCTCTGGACTATAATCTCTGTAAATTTGGGACATTTTTCTAGATTTAAGTACTAAAGACATAGAACAACTCAAAGAGGTAAGAAGAGGAAGATGAAGCCTAGTTCCCACTTAAGCAATTAATTTCAGCTCCCAGTGGAAGAGTGAGTGAAGACTTCTTCATTTGCAGTTAAATTATTTTTTAATATCTTCCACAGAGGTCATTTAGGTCCACCAAGAGAATGTTTAGGTGAGGTGATTGCTCATGTAATTTATAGCAAATTGAATGTATTAGACCGTGGTCTTTACAGAAAAGTGTTAAAAATCAAAACACAGCATACAACCCTTTGAAAATCATTTATCCTTTGTACTCAACATATAGAAAATATAAGCCAAAAATAATGACAAAACAAAGATAACATTTTCTAAAAATAACCAACACAACTAATGCACTAGTGAAAAAACTGTAGTCTTAGTTATGTCCATCCAACCATTTTCTCTTTATTTTATTCCTTTTGGAGAAAAATAATCTCAATAAACTTGTAAGTTCTTCAGCATTGTATCAATAATGCTTTCATATTAATAAACCTGTAAGACCACAAATATATATTGACACTCATCTCATTTTCATTCCTTGATGTGTGTAAGATTTTCATGATCTCACAATGGATGCTAGGAAAAGTAAATATATTTATCACTTTGAAAAATTCAAACAAACCAATAAGAATACTTTTAACAGAATAAAATTCAACTGCAAGTATGCTGTATTTTTTCTAGACAAAGCAAATTTTTCTTCCCCACCGTTTGAAATCAAGCAGACTGCCAAATTAATTTTACTTTATTTTTCTTTTAGTCTCTGTCCAATCACTCTTGAGTGATATTCAGAACATTGCTGAGAAAGTGTTAGAAGACTGGTGATACAGATTTAAATGTAGGAAATTTCCATCAACATCCTTTAAAATTTCTGATTATAAAAGCTAGAATAATATATATACATATTTATTTATGAAACCAGATGATATAAAATATATACATTAACCATTTGATAGGTTGCCTAGTTGCAGTTTTACAATAAGCTCCCAGGATTTTCAAGTTAACCATCCTTTCAGTGATTATATTTACTCTTCTCTGTGTACTCTTTCTTTTTTCCTGTTTTACACATTTGAATGTCTTTTTAGAGCAGGAAGAGATCTTTGAGAAGAGATCCTTGTCTCTAAGTTGGAGAGGCATTGACTGGATGGATGGATCACTCAGTGGATAAGGAATTGGCTGGATGGTCACACTCGAAGACACTGTGGTCAACAGCTCAATGTCCAAGTGGAGAACAGTGACAAGTGACATCCCTCAGAGGCTGGTAGTGGGACCGGCGCTGTTTAACATCTTTGCTGGTGACATGGACAGTGGGATTGAGTGCACACTCAGCAAGTTTGCCAATGACACCAAGCTGTGTGGTTCAGTCGACACACAAGAGGGAAGAGATGCTACCCAGGGGTACCTTGACAGGCTTGAGAGGTGGGCTTGTGAAAACCTCATGAAGTTCAACAAGGTCAAGTGCAAGGTCCTGCACCTGGGTCGGGGCAATCCCAAGCACAAATACAGACTCGGTGGGGAATGAATTGAAAGTGACCCTGAGGAGAAGGACTTCGGGGTACTGGTAGACGAGAAGTTCAGCATGAGTTGACAATGCATACTCATAGCCCAGAAGGCCCAGGGGACCTCTACTGCAGAAGACGAATGTAAATTTGGGTGATTGATGAACTTACTGAATACTTTTAAAGCTCTAACGTTGGAGATCTTGGAAACTTTCTTCTAAAATGTATACTTTCCATCATTTGAAACAGCTTTTAATAATAGGCCTACTTTAGTAATTGCAATATCTTATTAAGCCTTATTTATTGTAACCCTGCATTTTCCTGAATTTGAAATCAGTTATGCACTCCAACTCAATGTTGGATCAATGGATTACAGTCCTGGAGTACAACCATGGATCCTATGGTGTCGTTTTTTCTGCCCTATAGAATGGCCAGACATTCTGTTAGAATCTCTTCTTCATGATAGATATCATGTTGTATTTGCAGCCTATGTTTTTTAAATAAGGAAAGAATATAAGACTTAAGATTATTTTATATCCTAATGCAGCAAGAACATATGAAGTTCTACTTGTTACTAGAGCAAGATCCAATCTCTATTGTTAAAACAGATTAATAAAGGAAATTTCATTTATATTCTAAAGATTTCTGTGCCTCCTGAAAAACTCTGAACAATCTTATTCCCTGCAGCCTTCACTGGAATCACAGTATATGGATTCTGCAGAAACCTACAGGACCAGACAACTTGTACACTCTGAAATGATTAATTTTGATAGCTAAATTTTATGTAAACATTTCAATAGACAAAATATGTTGAATTTGAAACCTAGTTCAAGTGTAATTCTTTAGTTGGTTATTACTAGTAACATAAATTGCATGTGGTTCAGGATTAAAGATGCTAAGACTGCTAACTGATAACAAAATTTTTCCTATGTACAAGCTGGGGTCATGACATCTGGAACCTGAAAATGAAGAAGAAAATGGAATGGAGCAAGTCTTCTGCTTTCTATTCAGTTTAGTGAGCCTAATGTAGATGAAAACTCCATTCAGTCTTGCTACAATATTAAGGTTAAAGCCATGTGATATAATGGAGGACTTTCTGACATGGTTCATGCATTTAAAATTTGACATTTATAAGAAGAAAGTAGAAAATAAAATGAGAAAAATATGTTAGGTGATGAACTACATATCTTACTAGATACCTTGAATAGTCAGGGACAGAAAAAAATTTTGAAAAGACTTGTAAGAAGACAGACATTAAAGGCTAATTTTCAAAGTACTTATACTATCAATGTGAGCTTTTGCCTCCACAAGTACAGAGCACAATTGTTATTTAAGGTCATCTCTCATTTGCAGAGGAAAGTATAGACTGGGAACATTGTGTCCTCTGGGTTGCTCAGTGTATGCTTTCTTCACTCAGCAACTTAAGTGAGCAAGGTCTTTCATTTTTCATTTGTGTAACAGAGTATTTTGAGGTTCATAGAGAATAATAAACAGGAATAATACATTAAAGTGCATCCAGAAAGTTATATTTGGCACTTTTTATCTCATAGACAAGGTTGCTTGAATGAGAAATTTTGAGCAAGAAAATATGTGGAAGAAAGTGCTCTTTTTGCTGTGCTCTATTCCAGTAAACAGTTTTGCAGGTAGGAAGGTAGTCAAGCCAGGTCTACGGGATAGAGTTGACCACTGATCCTAGTGAGACTATCTACATAGGTCATAGCTAAGCATCATTACATTAGCTGATCTGGGACTTACAGTATTATCAGTAGCTAGTATACATTATGTCACGTTACTTAGAAATCCAATTACAAGGACACACTTATATACATAGAAGTATGTGTTGTCAAGAATCCACATAATTCTTTTAGTATGAATTCCTATGAATGTAACAATGAATTACTTTCACTTATGAACAAAATTATTTAGGTATGGTTAAAATATCCATAAAACCATAGTAAGTCTGATTTATACTATTAAAATAAATTTTCAGATATGAGAGACTATTGCTCAGTAGATTGTTTTCATGACTGCAATTTTGCATGAACAGATTTTTAGTAATCTAAAATTTGTGGCTTATCATATTTATCTTAAAATCTAGATACCCTGTTTTCCTGTAAAATTGTTCCACATCTCTTAATAACATTTCATATTATCTATACATTGCATTAGCTTTCATTTCATCCCCAGCAGTTATGAATAACTTTGTACACATGAATAAACAAAGCTTACCTGCTACATGCTAATGTCTTAATACTAAATATGAGCAAAAAAAGAAAAAAACTTGCAAATTTTTTAGCTCATTTGTTGAAAACACTGTTTATCCTAAGTTGAGCAAAAAGCAAAATCATGTGGTGCTTCCCTTAGTTCCTCAAAATCCTCTCTTGTTCAAAAGGCTGACTGTCATATATAGTTCACGGGAACTATGAGAAGTAGTTCATTTCAGCATCACTTCATTTACAATTTAGATACAGGGCTCCAATCAGTTTCTTTTGCTACCTTCTTTTGCTTCTTTCATTTTCACCTCACTTTTTTATGAAGATCTGTTCTTGGAGAGACAGAGCAGATCAAACCAGAAGACAGGATATGAGATACACAGTAGGAACATGTTCTTTCTTACAAACCTGATGACAAGAGACAGTCAAAGATACAATAAATAAGTATTTATTAGGATGTAGAAAATTTTTAAAAATCTTTTCTCAAAGTCCAATTTTTTTCAGAGACCTATCTCTTAGCCAAATTATAACTAGGATTCAGAAGGACACTTCGTATTTTCAAGACCAAATTCATCTGAAACTGTGAAATTTAGATATTGTTTTACATAAACATTCACAGAATCATAGAATCATAGAATTAGAATCAGAGAATCACAGAATCGTACAATCATAGAATGGTTTGGGCTGGATGGGATCTTTAAAGGTCATCTAGTCCAACCCCCTTGCAGTAAGGAGGGACATCTTCAATGAGATCAAGTTGATCAGAGCCCCATCCAGCCTGACCTTGAATGTTTCCAGGGATGGGGCTTCTACCACCTCTCTGGGCAACCTGTTCCAGTATTTTACTACCCTCACTGTAAAAAATTTCTTCCTTACAACTAGTCTAGATCTACCCTCTTTGAGTTTAAAACCACTACCCTTTGTCCTATTGCTACAAGCCCCGCTAATAAGTTTATCCCCATCTTTCTCATAGGCCGCCACCTTCAAGTATTGAAAGACTGCAATAAGGTCCCCTTGGAGCCTTCTCTTCTCCAGGCTGAACAAGCCCACCTCCCTCAGCCTTTCCTCATACGAGCGGTGTTCCATCACTCTGACCATTTTGGTGGCCTTCCTCTGGACCCACTCCAACAGGTCCATATAATTCTTGTGCTGAGGACCCCAGAACTGGATATAGTACTCCAGGTGGGGTCCCACAAGAGCAGAGTAGAGGGGCAGAATCACCTCCCTCGACCTGCTGGCCACGCTTATTTTGATGCATCCTAGGATACAGTTGGCCTTCTTGGCTGCAAGCGCACATTGCTGGCTCATGTCCAGCTTTTTGTCCACCAGTACCCCCAAGTCTTTCTCAGCAGGACTTCTCCCAATCCCTTCATCCCCCAGCCTGTATTGATACCTGGAGTTGCCCTGACCCCTATGCAGGACCTTGCGCTTGGCCTTGTTGAACTTCATGATGTTCACATGGACCCACCTCTCAAGCCTGTCGAAGTCCCTCTGTATGGTATCTCATTATTAAGGCATGTAAATTACACTGCTCAGCTTGGTGTCATCGGCAAACTTGTTGAAGCTGCACTCAATCCTACTGTCTATGTCATTGATGAAGATGTTAAACAGTACTGCTCCCAGTTCAGACCCCGGAAGGACACCACTTTTCATCAACCTCTATCTGAACATTGGGCCATTGACCACTGCTCTCTGGATGCAATCATGCAACTAATTCCTTATCTATCTAACAGTCCACCCATCAAATCCATCACTCTCCAATTAAGAGAAAGATGTTGTTGGGGACCGTGTCAAAAGCCTTACAGAAGTCCAGATAGATGACATCCTTAGCTCTTTCCTTGTCCATTCATGTAGTCACTCCATCATAGAAGTCCACTAGGTTGGTCAGGCAGGACTTGCCCTTGGTGAAGCCATTCTGGCTGTCTCAAATCACCTCCCAGTCTTCCATGTGCCTTAGCCTAGCTTCTAGGAGGAACTGTTCCATGATCTTCCCAGGCACAGAGGTGAGGTTGACAGGTCTGTAGTTCCCAGGATCCTTCTTTCTACTCTTTTAAAAAAATGGGTGCAATGTTTCCCTTTTTCCAGTCACTAGGGACTTCACCTGACTGCCATGACTTTTGAAATATCATGGAGAGTGGCTTGGCAATTACATAGCCAATTCTCTCAGAACTCCGGGATGCATCTTGTCAGGTCCCATAGACTTACACATATTGAGGTTCCTCAGGTGATTACGAATCTGACCTTCTCTTACAGTGGGAGAGACTTTGCTCCCTCAGTCCCTGCCCTGTGGTCCATTCAATCGAGAGGTGTGGGAAGAGATGTTGCCAGAGAAGACCGAGGCAAAAAAGTTGTTGAGTACCTCAGCCTTCTTCTCATCCATTGTTACCAGTTTACCAGTCTTGCTCATGAAGGACTGTATGCTTTCTTTGGCCTTTCTTCTCTGTTTAGAAACAGTATCCTAGATGATGGTGCCAATATCAAAGTAGATAAAACACATCCAACATAATATGCATCAGAGAAGCATCTCTCTCAGTAACTATGATTCATTCTGTCACAAAAAGGACCACCAAAGCTTTTTTGGTTTAATTCACAAGGTTAATATTAGTACAATATACCAAGACCAGAAAATGGGTCCATGCACTGGTACAGGACTGTCTACACCATTTAATTTGTAGGCTATCACCAGAGATGATTTTGACTGAGGCAGGAAGCATTCTCCTAAATAATGTCTGAACAGAGCTGGAAATTATTAAAAGTTGGAGAAAATGTCCTATAAACAAAACTTTGCTTTGAGGAAGAAAAACACCATATAGTTGTGGGTTGTACTATGTCACTCACCCACAGGATCAGACAGCAAACCTTAATTCTTAACCTTAATCCTCAAAGGGGAACTACTGAGAAGGGATTGTGTTGACTTGTCTAGTATTAGGGATGTTTCAGAAAGTAGAGTAAATCAGTACTTCTATTATACTCTAGAAAGCTAGAAATAGCTTATCCTTTTTGAGTTTAATTACCCAACCATAAACAAAAAAAAAACTTCAGCCTGATCTGTGGTGTAGTTTTGAGGACACATACATTAAAGAATAAAAGTTGGTCGCCGTTTGTTAATAGTGTCAGTTACATGAACTCAGGAGAAAGACTCCAGTGTCCTCATATTGCAATTCTTATTCTCATTGCAGAGTACTGTAGCAATTCAATTTTAATTTCTCATATCCTGTGACTAAGGGATAGAAAATTAATTCCTGACCACCTAATGTATATCCCTGTACAAGGAATAAGCAAGCAAAATTATTAAGTAGACCATATACTTCTCACTCTTTTCCTACAAGTTTTCTTATTACTTTTTTTGATACTTTGCAATTTCCTTTCTTCTGGGATTATGCTTTGACCTGCAGAAAAATACTCTGTGATATGGAACACAACCAACTAACCAGTCAGAAATGAAGTCACTAATATTCTTCAAATGAGTTTAGGTTACATCACCACAATTTCTTTTCTCTGTGTATCATTTAGTGCCTTTTCTTCCTTAGAAGAAAATAATTCTCTCGATGTGATTTGAGGGTGATCAGAAAAACCTGGGATTTTGCTCATAAATCTCTCATAATATCCTCTAAAAATTTTAATATAAGCAGCAATTAAATGTCCTAATAGCACACTATTCTTGAGATTAAATTAACTATTCCTTAATAGTAATTCAGTTTTTTCAATAAATTATTCCTAAAAATTGAAAACTAATCAATTTTACTATTTCACTTTTGGTTTATTTTTTTTTTTTCTTTAGAGTGCCAAAGTAATTATAGGTATAAAGGATAATTGCATATGCCAAAAAAATTTCTTTCCATCTGAAAATGTGTATTACATATGCTTTCATCTCAGCCATACAGCATACAGGAACAAACTTTCTTTTACTAAAACTAGTGGCAAAACTTCTACTGGCTTTAATGATAGTAAAATCAGATATATATAACATTTTCACATATGACTTTCATATTTTCTATTAGGTTATGTGACAAAACCCTCATCTGAACACTCACAAAGAAGCACACAGACAAAATGTTAGGTGGGGGAAGCCCAAAGAATACCCTGCCTCAGCTTCTCCCAGGCCCGTCCCAGGAGCCATCAGCCCATCAAAGATCCATCTCCACAAGCCCAGAGGAGGAAACAGCCCAAAGACAGGTAAGAACCCAAATTAAAGACTCAGAGAAGGAGACAGAATTTTTGGGCCCCTCCCAGGGATGTTGCAGGAGAGCCTCAGCCTCAGTGTCCAGCTGCAACATCCACCACAGTGAGTCAATGCTGGAACACCTTTCAAACAGAGAGGAGGTAATTGCAGTTGTGTACGGGACAAATTATGGGATACAGGGGAAGAATATTTTAGAGTTGCAAAAGATGTATTATAGGATGTGTAGGGGAGGAAATAAGGGTAGAGAAAGAAAGGGATTTGGGTTTGAGGAGGAAGAAGAATAGGAAAACAGAAGGATAAAGGGATGAAAGGAGTGTCACATGTCAACAGGAATTGCTTGGTACATTTATTTGGTTGTGCCCCATGCTGACCAACACAGACTGTCCTGTCTTATTAAACTCCATAGATATGACCTTCCTTTGGATGTTATGAATTTCCCATGACAAAGCACATCTGTGCAAATAACATATATCTCAAGATCTATACCAATTAACCAGATTTTCACTTAAATTATATAATCCTTGTAATTTACAAACATTTCAAAAGAAGACATCACTGAAGTACACATCAGGAATTTTACTTTCTTCCATCTGAATAGTATCTTCATAATGCACTTTCAAGCTATGCATAATTTTATATCTTTATATCTGTAAATGATTAACAGAATAATTTTGCATAGGATGTTATTTTTTAATTAATGTAGAAATTATTTAAATGCATAGGAATGGTGAGCAGAAAGCTGAAAGCCAAAAATTCCAAATGAGAATGGTTGCTGGAAGATATTTTTAAATATAGTTTCAAAATGCTGATATCTTCTTGAAAGAAATTGCTGTAGGTTAAAAAAATGGAATTGTAGTAATGCATTTATTTCTTTTACATAGAAATCATTAAAAAAATTTGTGACTGGTTAAGTCATCACTGCTATAAGGTAGCTTTGTTACTGGTTCTCTTTCTAGTCATCATATTTGAGAAGTCCTGGTGGTTTGGTGAAGTTCCTGCAGACTGGAAAAAGGGGAATATAACCCCCATTTTTAAAAAGAGAAACAGGGAAGACCCAGGGAACTACAGGCTGGTCAGTCTCACCTCAGTGCCAGGCAAGATCATGGAGCAGATACTCCTAGAAACTATGCTAAGGCACATGGAGAATGAGAAGGTGATTGATGACAATCAGCATGGCTTCACCAAGGGCAAATTGTGCCTGACCAATCTGGTGGCTTTTATGATGGGGGTACAGCATTGGTGGGAAAGGCTAAAGCAACTGATGTCATCTACCTGGACTTGTGCAAGGCATTTGATACAGTCCTGCATGACTTCCTTGTCTCCAAATTGGAAGCATGCGGGTTTGATGAATGGACCACTCAGTGCATAAGGAACTGCCTGCATGGTTGCACTCAAAGATTTGTGGTCAACAACTCCATGTCTGAGTGGAGACCGGTGACGAGTGGTGTCCCTCAGGGGTCGGTGTTGGGACTGGTGCTCTTCAACATCTTTTGTCAGTGATGTGGACAGTGGGATTGAGTACACCCTCAGCAAGTTGGCCAATGACACCAAGCTGAGTGGTGTGGTTGACATGCTGGAGGGGCGGGATGCCATCCAGAGGGACCTTCACAGGCTTGAGAGGTGGGCCTGTGCTAACCTCATGAATTTCAACAAGGCCAAATGCAAGGTCCT
>NW_010309874.1:24817-31073 GCF_000700745.2 Antrostomus carolinensis | reverse complement strand
AGGGGCTGGGCAGAGAATGGATTGAGAGCAGCCCTGAAGAGAAGGACTTGGGAGTGCTGGTGGATGAGAAGCTCAACATGAGCTGGCAATGCATGCTTGCAGCCCAGAAGGCCAACTGTATCCTGGGCTGCATCAAAATAAGCGTGGCCAGCAGGTCGAGGGAGGTGATTCTCCCCCTCTACTCCGCTCTCTTAAGGCCCCACCTGGATTATTGACTGTGTCCAGTTCTGGAGCCCCCAACACAAGAAAGACATGGACCTGTTGGAATGAATCCAGAGGAGGCCAGGAGGGTGATCCGAGGGCTGGAGCACCTCTCCTCCGAGGACAGGCTGAGGCAGTTGGGAATGTTCAGCCAGGAGAAAAGAAAGCTTTGGGGAGATCTTATAGTGGCCTTCCAATACCTGAAGGGGGTCTATAAGAAAGCTGTGGAGGAACTTTTTACAAAGGCAGGTAGTGACAGAACAAGGGGTAACGGTTTTAAACTGGAAGAGGGTAGGTTTAGATTAGATATTAGGAAGAAATTCTTTACTGTGAGGGTGGTGAGACACTGGAACAGGTTGCCCAAAGAAGTTGTGGATGCCCCCGCCCTGGAAGTGTTTAAGGCCAGGCTGGATGAGGCTTTGAGCAACTCAGTCTAGTGGAAGGTGTCCCTGTTCATGGCAGGGGGTTTGGAACTAGATGATCTTTAAGGTCCCTTCCAACCCACACCGTTCTATGATTCTATGATTTTATTTTTTATTTTTTTTTTAATATATAGGAAGATTTGTGACTACTGTTTTCTACCTCTGTTTCTTCTTTCAAAGGTGAAAGGCAAAATTATGCAGTTCACAGTTAATGAAGCTAAATTGAGCAGAATAATCTATTTCACAAATACTGATTTTATAAAGTGACAATTAGAAAAGACTAAATAAGACAAAGACAGTTTGATTTGAAATTGCTATCTGTAAACTATGCTTATTTATAATCAAATGTAATAGCTGCTGTAAGTGTTAATTTTGCTAATTCAGCTTGGAGATAGAGGATAGTAACCAACTCCACTTTAATTTACTAAGGATTAGCAAGAGGAGCATTGAGAATACTTGAAGGGGATTTTCATGTGAAAGTAAGAATACAAATCAAAAGAAATTAGAAATTCAGATGCAATTCTAGTTTCAGCTAATGTACCTTTACAGACTAAAAATCATCTGAATAAATAATATAAAATAATTCTTCCACTTTTTCCAAAATCAATGAGACTGGGTTAAATTTTCTAACTCATTTTGAAAAACATTCCTACAGACTATTAAAAGTCAAAATCTGTTATATGCACATGATGTACATCTTAGATGCATCTAATTGAATGTCATTTAAGAATGGGTTTCTCTATTAATTTTGAGAACCTTTTTCATGTGAAGATTAGAACAATGTCATTGGTAATAAAAATGTCATTATTTGGTAATTTTGGTTTATTACAGTTGATATTATCATAGCATCTAGAGTTTTCACCCTGGAACAACACCATGCATCAAGACTCATGTTACATACATAAGAAGAACTCTAAAGAAAGCTATATGGATTTGTAGATCCAGAGATTAATTATTTTGTTTAATCTACAAGAACTACTACATCTTCACTTTTGTGTTAAAAGTTCACTGTTCATGCGATTAAAAAAAACCCAAACACGGCTCTTCCTTAGGTGCCCCTTTTTTTTTTTTTTTTATTCTTTCAGATAAAAAGTTAACATTCATTTGAAGATTGTGGCTTTCTCTTGAACAGGTGATGATTTTGATGACTGAGAGAAAAGTGGATTGCAATACTATACACAAATACCTACAAATGAAAGGAAAAAAGGAAAATGATTATAAATCCTGCCTTCTGAGGATGCTCTTCAGCAGCTTGAGTAAGACAAGATTCTAGTCAGAGACTTGCAAAAGAATGTTATAAACCAAGGTCCAAACTTTCTAAATTGAGATATAGACAGAATTTAGGTGCTTGTGTCTAGGACAGCAGTCTAGAAAGTCTTCTTTGATGGGACCTAAAACCTTTAACATTTGTGGATCTGATTTGCCTAATTATCTCCTTAGTTCCTGAAGTTAGCCATTTTGTCTACAAACAAGTATCATTTAGAAAGATGGATTAATTTAGATAAAAGTACACAAAAAAAAAAAAGACAATTTGAAACATGATTGCGTAACATTCCGTATTACATATATTTGAATCCTTTACCTCAAGTACCATACCAGTATTGATGAACTCTTACTCAAAGAAGCTATAATTTACAAACAGGTTCATAACTTTGTCTAGTTTATGTAGAAAAATGTACTTCTTGGGGTCTGATTACTCAGGATTTTGCATATAAACCCAACCCTGCCCTTCCCGTTTCCTATTTCAGAGTCGGCTCCTCTGAAGAGCTGTGATGGATTAGCCTTAGGTAGCGGCCAAACTCCCACCCAGTCACCCACTAATTCTCCCCTTCAGTGGGATTATGGAAAAAAACCCATGAAGAACCAGAACAAGAAAGCTCATGGATTGAGATAAAGACTGTACCATGGACCTCCTCCTTCTCCTCCACTGACCTTGGTGTTTTTCCTGCTCTTTCTCACTTTTCATTCCCTCCATCTCTCTCTTTCTGGTATTTTAAATATGTTTTCACAGAGGCACCATCAGCTTGTCAGACAGGCTGAGCTGTGCCCTGTGATCAGCCTTCTTGAGGACCCAATTGGAACCAGCCCTGGTCTCTCCTCACAGAGGCCACCCCTGCATCTTACCCTATACAGCTACCAAAACCTGGTCACTCACACAGAATACAGTGATATACCTAAGCTTACCTTTGAGATTTGTTAGCTTAGGCTACATGTTTCTGCAGCTTGACAATATAGCTTTTAGGCTGGTTCTGGATCATATAAACCTGGCTCAGTATCCAGAAAAACTGAATCTACACCAAGAAAACAAGATCACAACAAGTGGTCTTCTGCTACTCCTGTTATGTGTCCCATTTGACCAGCCTTTAAAGGACTGGAAAGAGGATCAGCCCAAGTTCCTTCAGTGAAAATCAATAGGCTACATTTTGCAATGATACCACCCCATGAATTCTAAGGGTGTATGTCTTTTATATACAGTTTAAAAATAAATTATTTCCCCATTAACACTTAATAGAAACAATTCTAAAGACAGATATTTCCAGTGTTATGGTATATTTTTAAGCAAAATACTACAAAATAAATTCTTAACTTTAAGTTCAGGTTAGAAATATAACTAAAATGGCTATTGGTATATGAGCAATGAATATGCAGTCTTGTTATATGCAGAAAAAAAACAACCAACCAAACAAAGAAACAAAAAAAAGAGTAAAATTTTATTACATGCCACATTTCTTAAGAGATGCTTAGTCATTTACCAAAGGAACCAAAGTAATACATTTATTTTCTCTGCAAGTCTCTAAATTACATTTAGATTCCATAGAATCCACTTTTAAACAAATCTTTTTTTCAATTGCTTCTTTGAATATTAAAATCAAAGAGTGGATGATTTTCATGGATTAATAAGATTGGCCTGGTTTACAATTCTCTTTCATTGTGTCTGCTTTGGGAACCCAATATTTGCAATTTACAGAGGAGGGAAGACTTCAAACTCCCTTATTTTGTTCGTTCCTTAATATTTCTCAATTTAATAATGTTTTCCCCTCAAAAGATATTTTTAGAAATTCTTCTTTTGTAAATAAGGTATAAGCTTCAAATGTATTTAAAATGTAATCATCAGTAAGTCTCTCTCACTCCTGTGTCTGAATAACGAGAGTCTTTGGAAGAGTAGACATCTGCACTACTGTCACGATCTGATGTCAGGGAAGGTTTCGATATGATCCCAAGAGCAAGATTAAGACACAAACCAGGTCAAATGCCGTACTGCCAGAACACCTTTTATTAAACAAAAAAAAAGAGAAAGTAATAAAGAGATTAGCAACAGGACAGGATGGAACAAAAGATGGGAATCAAGCAAGGAGTTGGGATAGGGCAGCAAGAATAGTTGCCACCACGGCTTCTGCTGTGAGGCGACGGTGAGGGGCGGGCAAGGAGGTCTCAGTTGCTCGTTCCAGAGGTGGTGCGGCGTGGTGCAGTGAGGTCAGGCAATCGTCCTCTCTGTCCCTCTCCTTCCTTCCCTCCTTTTCTCCCTCCTTTTCTCTCTCCTGCCCTTGCCCGTGCAGGTCCTCCTTAAATACCCCTTCAAGGGCTGTGGTTTCCATAGCAATGGCACATCTCTTTGTGCCCCCCCAGCACTTGGGGCAGGGACATGTCCCGGCAGAACACCCCTGCGGGCAGGGCGCCTTCACAAGTCGGGGTTTCCAGAACCCGGTGGTCTTGTGGCTGTCCTTGCAACAATCTTTGAGACAAGTCTACAGTGCAGTTCCTCACAACTACTTTACCTTTACTTCTGCATGGATTTTTTTCTTAACCTTCCTAATTCTACTCATAGGCTCATATTCTGTGAATACAGCCTATGTTCTTCCAAGTCAGACCTATCCAATCGCAATCTGAATTTTCAAAAGACCAGTAATTTTACTATAGCTTGTTACATTTACAATCCCATCCTTCCTGAGACATGGAATAGGACAATAAATCTAGCACTGGAATATATATCTCCTCATGAAAATTTTGTGCAAGCATCAGACAAAAAAGGACATCATACGCCTCAGTTTTGTCCCCATATAATACGAAAATATTTTATTAGTAATGAAAGTGACATTATCTTAGATACACAGTTTCTAACATGGCATAAAGTGTTTTATTCAGTCATCTGAATTGAAACGTTTAGTGTCATTTGAGATACCTTAAGGTATGCACGGTATTTGCATACAATTGTCAGATGACAGTGTCTTACAAAGAGAAGATTGTGGTCTTCTAGTGGAGGCTGGAAATCAAGTAAGCAATCCTATAGCATCTTAAATGGCATTACGTGTGTTCAGTTGAGTGATTTGAGACAAACTTATGATAAGATAAATGAGATGATAGCAAGAAAGATGGATATTAAAGATGTAAACTTTTAAAGATAGAAATGAAATTATGCTTCCATTTATACAGCCATACATTTAAAAAGGAACTTTCATAATCATGCAATAATTCTTTTTCTAATTGTACCCACTGTTTACTTCATGAAATGCACTATAATTATTTAACAACTTCTAAATTAATGCTTGGGTGATAAATAAGAGTTCATTAAAATGCAGACAAGAAGAAAATCACAAAAGAGAATAAAAGATCCTTTTAGGTTGTCTAATCTATCTCTTTGGTAATGAAGAACTGTTTCTAATTTTTTTGCAAATATTCACACATCCACCTACAGGGACACATGTTCATGTATACTCATAGGCACTGAAGTATTTTGTATTTAATATTATAGTATTACTTGCTCAAATTTTGTTTTGAATGCCTAAAGCAGTGAGTTTTCATGAGTTTTTTCTTCTTAGTCTCAGAAAATTGTTTTTCTGAAAGACTTATTTACCTTCATCTTCCTTTCAAAATTTTTAGCAGCTATTCATAGCAAATTTATGAACTTATGTTTCATTAGTGTTTGCAAGTTTTTAATATCTGTCAAGACTGAAAACATCTTTACAAGATCCAATCTTTCTGCAATAATGAACACAGTATTGCACTACAATAAAACATTTACTGGACCCTGCTAAATGTAACTTTCACTATTATTAAGAAAACAGTAAAAGGCTCTGTGCAGATCTGGTGGTGCAGAAGCCCAGCCTCATCTCAGCCTCAATTGGGTTTAGCTGGTTTAACTTCTGCACTGGGCCCCCGGTGACTGCTGTCGCCCCTGATTTTCCTTCAGGTCTAGGGAGTGACACCCCTCTGGAGTCCACTGCCAAGCTGAAGTTTGTAGCCCAGGAGAAGGAAATGGGCGGTTATAAGAAAAACAGACTCAAGGCCAAGGAAGAAGAAATCACTTCTCAGGCATATTGCATTCCCAAAATGAAGACCTTAGGATATAGGTAATCATAACCACGTCCTCCTTTCTTCTGCATGCGATGTCAGGGAAAGTTTTGATATGAACCCAAGAGCGAGATTAAGACACAAATGAGGTCAAATGCTGTACACCCAGAACACCTTTAATTAAAAAAAAAAAAAAAAAGTAAAAATAAAAATATTAAAAGAAATAAAGTAGCGATAGGATAGGATGGAATGAAAGCTGGAAATTAAGCCAGCAGTCGGGATAGGGCTGCAAGAACAGGTACTACCATGGATCCAGGGCGTCCCGGGGCTGGGGGGGGGGGGGG
>NW_010309874.1:0-24761 GCF_000700745.2 Antrostomus carolinensis | reverse complement strand
GGTGGTGCGGGGGGGGCGAGGGGGTCTCAGCTCCTCGGTGGCACAGTAGCGGGCGGTCACGCACGGGGCTTTCTCCAACGGTGGTGCGGTGCGGTCATACAATCATCCCTCCAAACTTGCCCGGGCAGGTCCTTCTTAAATGCCCTTTCGAGGGTCGTGGTTTCCATGGCAACAGCACATCTCCAGCTCTGAGTCCCCCAGTGACTGCCGCATGCGACTCCATGCCCCCCAGGCGGGGGCATGCCCGGGCAGAACGTTTTCACAAGTTGGGGTTTCCGGGACCCTGTGATCTTGTGACTGTCCTTGCAAGCAATCTTTGAGAGAAGTTCATAGTGCGGTCTCTTACAGGAGCATATTGGCAGTGCGAGCATTAAACAAAAGAAAAGGGGTAGATGGTAGCAGGTTTGAAGGATTTTCTGCTTAACAGTTTTATCCACAATATTAATTAGGCTTCTCTTCTTGATGAAACAGTTTGAACTATTAAACTCTTAAAATACTAATTGACTAAATAATTTGGAATAAATACGTGGTGTCTTTCCTTTTGTCTTTAAAAGGATACTGAATGTCATGCTACAAAATTTGTATGCTTGCTTTTTTTCTTTTAATATACCTTAAGTACTATTCTTCTGTCTGACATCAGTATTACCTGTGTGCATGCATAACTGCAAAATATCCTTGCTGATTGTATTTTTTCTTCTTTTTTTTATCTGTCATATTTATTTAGATTGCTAGCTCTTCTTGGCAGAAAATATTGTTTACATAGCAGGTAAGACATAGCCATAAACAGTATAAATAATATTTTGTCCAGTATTAAAAATACAAATGTAATTTAATCTCTAAGGAAATATTTTGTTTCAAGTAAGATATCACTAAGTTTGATTTGCACTTCAAAAACACACAAGAAATGGTAGGGTTTTTTGGGGGAGCTGTTTATGTTTTCCTGCTTATTCGATACTTTTAACAGAAATAATTCAAATAAAAAGATTGTATAGTGTATAAAAATCTTTACAGGAGTAATGATGACAGAGATAATAAAAGCTTCAATACAATCACTCTACTATTCCTTCTGAGATCTTAATAGCTCCTCCAAAGTCATTGGCATGACATGCCATGATGACTCAGTTTGAATTTGCAGCATATTTATTTTTTCCCATCTGCATGAGGAAAACTAAAAGCAATGTAACTGTTGAGAGTTTTTAAAAATGCTTACTGTCATGACATCACAACTTCTTCCTTAGGTTAAAAATTCTTCCTTTTATATTAAAATCATTTTCAAAACCAGAAGAAAACCCAGAACACAAAAGGGGTTTTGTCATTATGTGTTGTTTTTTAGATACACAATACATTAATACTCAAAGTATTGTTTACTAGAATTTTTCAACTGAAAATTTCAATACACTTTTACGCCAGCAGAGAAAAATGACAATACTTGATTTAGAATGTTTTCTATGTCTAAATTGCAAGACTTCTCAAAAGCAAGCAGTAAAGTAGCTATTCTTATAAGCAAATAAACTGTTCTACAAATGAAATCTTACTTTCTCGGGAACAAGTAGTTAACAATTCTAAAATACTATTTTACTTTTTTACACCTAAAGTAATGTTTATAGGAAAAGAAATTGAAAACAACTCCAAAAGCCGCTAGCAGATACTTAAAAAGGACTCCAAAGCAAATTATTTATTGAAAGAAACCATATCAAAATCTAATTGAAAACACATCTCTGCTTGTTTTGTCATTAAATATTTCTACCAGTGAAAAACTGATGAGCAGAACTGAAAATTTAACTTTTGCTTTTCATGAGAGAAAGGGGAAAAGAGGAAAGGAGCAGAAATCAGGAATAAAACAGGTGGATGTCAGGAAGAAGTAATTACATTTTGCTTTGTCATGAAATATCTAGAATAAAATCTGCAAGAAGATCTTAGCAAGCATATGACCTGTGATTTTTCCATATTAATTTGAAGTTAATTCCATTTTCACCAAGGTTTGTAAGAAAGAATCACAGAATCACAGAATGCTAGGGGTTGGAAGACACCTCTGGAGATCACCTATTCCAATGCCCCAGCCAAAGCAGGTTCATCTAGAGCAAGTTGCACAGGACTGCATCCAGGCAGGTTTTGAATATCTACAGAGAAGGAGACTCCACAACCTCTCTGGGCAGCCTGTTCCAGTGCCCAGGCACCCTCACTGTAAAGAAGTTCTTCCTTATGTTCAGGTGGAACTTCCTATGCTGCAGTTTATGCCTGTTGCCTCTTGTCCTATCACTGGTCACCACTGAAGAGTCTGGCCCCATCCTCTTGACACCCACCCTTTAGGTATTTATAAACATTAATAAGGTCCCCTCTCAGTCTTCTCTTCTCTAGGCTAAGCAGACCCAGCTCTCTCAGTCTTTCCTCATAAGAAAGATGCTCCAGCCCCTTAATCATCTTCATGGCTCTGTGCTGGACTCTGTCAAGCAGTTCCCTGTCCTTCTTGAACTGAGGGGCTCAGAACTGGACACAATCTTCCAGATGCGGCCTCATCAGGGCAGAGTAGAGAGGGAGGATCACTTCCCTTGACCTGCTGGTCACACTTTTCTTGACGTACCCTAGGATTCCATTGGTCTTCTTGGCCACAAGGGCACGTTGTTGGTTCATGGTCAGCTGGTCATCCACCAGTACTCCCAGGTCCTTCTCTCCAGGGCTGAAGAACACGAGGGCAAAGCAAGGCACTGAGATATAAAAAGCCTGAGGTTCTCTATTGCATTATGCTAAGGTCCATCCACTTGAGAACTGCTCTGCAGCAGTAGTAACCAGGAGGAAGAGAGGAGGAGGAGAAGGAGGGCTGGCCTTTCCTGCTTCCTGCCTCGTCCCAGTGCTCCACCCTGGCTGCCTACGGTCTCCTTTCCCACACTTTTCTTCTTGCACACCTTGCCCTCACCGTTTCCCTCTGTACTAGGGCAAGGGAGAAGAGTTTCATCATTGCACTACAGTACTTGCAATATCACTGCTGCACAGTGCTGTACCATGTAGAGAATATCTTGTCAGAGCAAGGGCATGATGTTTTACTTAAGGTCTGCTTGCATAACCCAGCCAGTAGCCCTGAAGGCAGTGCCCTTGAAGTCTCCTTAAAAGATAAGGATGAGAAACAACAGTAAGGTCGTAAACAGAAGGGAGGATGTTCAACAGGATTGGCTGGCCACGGGGGTGGGGAGGAAGTGCCACGTGGAATCGGAAGTAAGGAGAGACTGATCCTGGAAACAGAAGGAGGGAGAGACTGAGGCTGGCATGAATGGGGAAGTAAATTCACCTATAACCAATTATAAGGTGACGTGTGTGATATTTAGTTAATTAAGCCAACAGTAGTTTTGTTTGTACCACATGAACCCTGTAGAACCCTATAAAAGTGTGCTGTTTTAAGCTAACAAATGTCACTTTACGAAAGTTCACTCTTACCTCCATGAGGACTCCGTGAATATTTCGGGGAATCTTCCTACAGTACCACCTACACCACTACATTTTACAGTGCTCTGACACTACTGATATCTACACCTGTATTATTATCCAAGAACCCCCAGACCATAACGTTTCACCATCTCGTACATCAAGAGCTTTTCCTTGAAGATGGAACACGCCACCATGCCTACACTTTCTGCTGTGGGGCCCTTGGAGAATCCTGGAGCAGGCTAAGACTTCAGGACAACTGGTAGCTCTTTATCCTTAATTTGAGAAGTTCTTCCCACAATGACACTGAGCTGGCTAGCTTTCACAAGGGCTTCCTCAAGACCTGCAACCTATTTGGAGTGGCCACTGGGGAAGATTTACTAGCAGTGTCTGCTGCACAACCCCTACCTTCCTCTGTAGAGACCTCACTCATTTGCAGGATGATCCTTGAGGGTACCACGGAGACTGGAGACGTGATCTCATCTTACTTACTTTACAGTCTGGCCCAAGATTTTCCTCACGTTTCCCAGGTAGAAGGCCTGCCTTGCATCCCACAGTCACCTTCTATCTTGAGCATGTGAGTGGATGCCCCCTGCTCATCCTTCAACCCAGGCTGTGCAGCACTCAGGTTGCTGTTTGCAACCTCCCAGCACACCACTGCTGTAGGCAGCATGTCCTCCCTCTGGTCCAGAAATGGCTGCTTCTGAAATGCCACTAGAGGTTTGCTCCTTATCTGCTGTGCTTCCTTGCTTTTGTGTGTCATCACAAGAGGAGGATGCAGAGCCTACTGGGCCAGTTTGTCCTCCCACTCAGTTCCTGATCTTGCCAGATAATATGGGAGGGATGAGCGCAGTCCTGCTTGTGGTGTGGCTCACAGGCACCCTCAGTTCAGAGTGGGATTTCTACAATGAAAGGAAGACCCTAGAGCACATTTGCAATCAGTGGGTCAGACCTCAATACCTCTCCTCAGCTCTCCAGCACTCCTGCTGAGGTTCAGGCTGCACTTCTCCCCTTTGCCTTGTATCCTACCTGGGAGCTCCCTGGGGTCAGGGCCTAGGAGCAGAGTGAGGTACCCAGGGGTCCATCAGGGAAGGACCTTGCAGCCATGCCTGTCCCACTGCCCCAGCCAGGAGCAGGGCAGCCGGGGGGCACTGGCTTTGGGCATTGGGCATCTCCCTGGGAACAGGACAGGCCAAGACCAGGCCAGGAGGTCAACCCACAGGTGGGGTCAGGGTCAGCCCTGGGGATAGGAACCAGGGACAGATATAGGCTGGGGATGCCCTGGTTGAGACAAGCCAGGGACAGTAAGGCCTAGTAGTGTATTGTGGGCCCTGACACTTATTTCTAGTCCTTTGGACATTTAATCTTTTCTTCTTTTTTTCACCTTCACTGTGTCTGCAATTATCAGGTCTTGTCTGTATTTTGTCCTCTCTCTAACCCAATTCGTTTTGGAGGAAAAGAGAGTAGTGTTTTTTTCATTAATAGACTAGTGCTCTTTTGGTCCAAAACCCTTAATGAGGAAAAAAACCTTTTAAAATGGTCACCACAAAAAGATATTTAAAAGAGAGTTTAAGAACTGAAGGGTGCATCTATGGTACTGCCCAGCATCCTCTGCCAGCATCCAGACAATGAAAACTCAAGACCTCAAGGACATCCTGCACCAGAGTTTATAGGTGTGCACTTCATAGGCATAAGTGGATTTGCATGACCTCTGGTAAACTCCCTTTAGTTTATCTAAGCAATTAAAACCCATTATTCAGAGGTAAGGAGTGTCACAGTTTAATTTCAAGTGGTATGAAGAACTTCCTTTTTTAACTTCTCTCAACTGCTTTTTTGTTGTCTCTTAGTGTTTATATTGGAAAAGACAGAAAACTATTATCTCTATCACCTCCCCGCAACACTCCTGAGTTTTTTTTTGTTGTTGTTCTTATTTCCTATCACTCATCCCTTTTCTAGACTAAACAGTTCCAGGTTACTTTGCTATTTCTTAATCTAAATCCATTATATGCCTTTGATCATACATATCAACTTTTCCAAAACTCTTACATTTCAATTATATCCTTCCTGAGGTGGAGAAAACCCTACTGTATGACATATTTAAACATGGGAAAACTACGGATTTCTACAGCAGAATAAAAATGGGTTTTGATTTGTTCTCTTACTGATTTATTTGTTTCTGTTACTACCTCAATATTTGTTTTGCTTTTTTGTTTGCTGCTAAGCAGTGAGTTGACATCTTCATGAATTATCTACCATTCTTCAAGTTCTCATTTCTGAGTGATAAAGGTTAGCACAGAATTCCTCAATTTACACATGAAGCTAGAGTTGTTCATTTTGTATTTATATTGTTGTAAAATAGTAACTTTTTTCTATCTATCACAAACAACTAGCTTTTCTGGAAAAGCAAAACAAAATAAAACAAAACCCCAACAAACTATTCAGAAGAACAGTGATTTTTACATTAGGCATTACAACTACAAAATTCTCATTAATTTAACAGCACAAGGAGTTTTCATGGACATTTGAAACTAACAAACATTAAAATACATTAAGCATCCACATTTACATGTTCACAGGCAAAGGAGAGCTCTATCATAACAGTTCAGTCTGATTTGATGGGCAGGCAGGGATAGTTGAGATGCCCTGGGGTATCCCTTCTGGCTCTGAGTTACTAGTCCAGAAGGACACGCATCTCTTTTCAACCCTGTGTCATAACTATCAGGATAAGTCAGAAACTGAGGGACAGGGGAAATGACAATAGCTATTTTTTAGACAGCTGAATCATATCTGACATCTAACATGTTGACTTTACAAGAAATGGGATTTTCTTACTGTCTTGTAATATATCAGTTAAAATGAGAGTTAACTTTTTTTATGTGAATATATAAAATCAATACAGTAGACTAAATGGCCCAGCTTCTTTCCCAGGGTCTGTACACTTATCACCACACAGTTTTAAAGCTAAATCCTGTCCTATTATAATTGAGTCTATTATAAACCTGTTCTATTGTAATTATAGTTATAATTGACTTTCCTTCCTGATTCTCTGAATGTGTCTTAGTAGTCCAAATATATCATTACTCCACTAATCACTAAGTCTATGCACTTTTATGACTTATGCAATAAATGAGCTGTGCCTCTCTCATACCTTTATTCTCTCATTTTGTGTACAAAATAGTTATCTACTTTTAAATGACGTATGATAAAATTTCCTGAAACCCTTACGAAAGACCAGTATTTCATAAACTAAAAAAAAGCAAAAAAACCCCCAAAACCCCAAACAAACAAAAAAAACCCAACAGTGTGATAGTATATCTTAGCTGGCAGCACTTCCCCTCTTGCCCCCTTTCCCCCACCCCACCCAGGGAATTGGGAAAAGAGTTGGAGGAGTAAAGGTAAGGACACTTGTAGGTTGAGATAAGAGCAATTTAATAATTAGAGCAAAAATAAAATTAAAATAATAAGAATAATGAATAATACTAAATAGAATTATTGAATAATTAATACTAGAATAATAATAATAATAATAAACATGACATAATATAATATGGAATATCTTATTGGCATATCCAACTGTCAATTCTGGCTTTTACTAACTACTACACTTGAGATTCTTCTCCACTCCTCCCTTCCAGTTCTCTGGAAACTGCCCAAGCATGGTGTGCTTGTAGTTATCAACATTGTTCTCATAACAATCCTCACTGAAACCAAAACACAGTGCTTTCTAGCTACTAAGAAGACAATTAACCCTATCCTAGCAAAAACCAGGACAGTTTAATCCTTACCAATACAGTAAGCATATATTTTCATTTGTTATTAAAAAATATACATAATAGGTATGTCTTTAAAATCTATAACATAGCGTCTCTGATTTAGAGGTAAGCCAAAAGTCCACTTGTGAATAGAAATGTTCTCATAGAGTAAAAATGGAGAACCAGTTAACCTGAAGAGCCACATTCAGGCAATTAAAGTCAACATAAAACAGAATATTAATTATTCTTAGAGATTTCTAGGTTTTTAAAAGCTTTGATACAAAAACCTGTGGAGATTCTACATAAAGGACATATCCAATTCTGAGCATGCAAAATTCAGATTTGTTGCAATATTAATTTTGCCTGCCATGAAACCACATGGGTGGTCTAATGATTTGTGAAAAGTGAAGGGGGCTATATCTCATATGTCAAACTTTATCAAGTAGCCAAAGAAAGCACTTCTTGAAGTTATAACAGCAATAGCACGCTTGTAGAATTATATTTCCTGTTTTAATCAGAGCAAGTGAGAAGTTAGTACCTCAGTCTTTCGTGACATTCCGCTTAACATATACACACAAAATTTGAATGCTTTGTCAAGTGAAAGGGAAGTGTGCAATCATGTTTCTTCAAAGAATACAAAATGAATAACAGAGAATAGAAATATAAATACTGTTTGATGTGTTATGGCTGTGTTTTCAGAGCAGACTTTTTTTTTTTTTGGGAGGGAAGAGGTGAGTGGGGGTGCTAGAATATAATTTCCATAATTATCTTTTCTTACTCTAGTGACATGTGTTGACATTAATTTACCAGTTACTTTCATAAACACCTATACTACAATAAAACAGAGGAAAACAGATAAAAATACTAATTCAATAAGCAGAAATTTCATGTAACCCAAGAGAGCTTTTCCTTCTAGACTTCATTTACTGAAAAAGCTGATGAAGTGGATCCAGGCATCTCTGCTACAAGATAAAAAATATTTATTGATGCAGTAATAAATGAGGTTATATAAAAAGTATTATTGGAAGCAAAGTCTTAAAGTTTCATTAAATGTATCAGGAAATAGTGCTATAGATGCGATGTTAGCAAAGCAAAATATTAGTGAGATCAATAACATTTAATAGTTAGTTTATAGAAAAGAGTGGTTGATTTTATTAAGTTTTGGTGATTCCAACATAAAAGAAAGGTCTACCTAACCAATATACTGTGTAGCTGTGGAGGAGCTTATTTACAAATACTGAAGCAAAACCAATGTTTTGACATACATATTTCAAGGCCAAAAAAGGTGTCCATTTAAAAAAATAAATGTCAGGAAAAATAAGGAAACAAACATAAGAAAAATGGACAGCTGAACTGTGGTGGGTTGACTTTGGCTGAATGCCATGTGCCCACCAAGCTGCTCTATCACTCCCCTCCTCAGCAGGATGGGGAGGGGAGAAAATAAGATGAAACACAAAGCCAAAACCAAAACCAACCAAACAAAAAAACCCAACAAACCAACCAAACTTGTGGGTTTAGACAAAAGCAGTTTAACAGAAAAAAAACAAAGCCACACTCACGGAAGCAAAAGAAGAACAAAATATTTATTCTCTACTTCCCATAGCAGGTGATGTCTGGACACTTCCCAGGAAGCAGGGTTTCAGTATATGCACAGCAGTTACTCCAGAAGACAAACATTATAAATAACAAATGCCCCCACTTTCCCCTGCATTCTCCTGCCTGTTATTTCTGAGTAGATGTCGTATGGTATGGAATATCCCTTTTGTCAGTCTGGGTCATCTGTCCAGGCTATGTCCCCTCCCAAGAGCTTCCCCACCCCCAGCCTAATGGGGGTGAGCTTCCCCACCCCCACCCCTTCCAGTACCTGAAGGGGGCCTAGAAGAGAGCTGGGGAAGGGCTTTTCATAAGGGAAGTTAATGATAAAACAAGGGGAAATGGGTTTAATCTGAAGGAGGGTAGGTTTAGATTAGATATTAGGAAAAAGTTCTTCACTGTGAGGGTGGTCAGACACTGGAACAGGTTGCCTAGAGAAGTTGTGGATGCCCCCTCCCTGGAAGTGTTTAACGCCAGGCTGGATGAGGCTTTGAGCAACCTGGTCTAGTGGAAAGTGTCCCTGCTGATGGCTGGGGGGTTGGAACTAGATGATCTTTAAGGTCCCTTCCAACCCAAACCATTCTATGATTCTATGATTCTATGAAGAGGAAATGTTGGAGAGACAGCCTTTGATGCTGTGCTAGCACTGCTCAGCAGTAACCAAACACTGGTGTGTTATCAACACTTTTCTAGCTACTAATACAAAACACAACACTCTGAGGGCTGCTATGGGGAAAATTAACTCCATCTCAGACAGACCCAGTACATGAACTACTCAGACAGCTTCCTTTAGGAGATGGACCTTGAGATTTGTCCAGTTTCTTGTTTCTGTTTTCATAGTTACATGTTGAGAAATAAAAAGATCCTAGTTGAGAAAATAACTCAATAGTTCCAACAATCTGCAATCAACCAAAACTCAGTTAATATCTACACCATCTCTTTTTTCCATTGCTTTTAATGAGAAGTGTTAGAGGAAGATCTAATCACTAATGTCCCTCAAACTCCAAAAAACAGGTGACAGATTTTTGCTGGAATTAAAAGTAAGTTCACTGTCGTTCTTTTTTCTGTCTTCAACTAATGCCAGAAAATGATCTTTATATCAAGGTACCACAAACTGATGAACCAGAATTTTAACATTTTTTATTGCCAAAACTGGCTTATACAACTGCCAGATGCTCTGCATTTAAATACTAACATTAAAAAATTCACTTTCTCTTCTCTCTGCCACTGTTTTAGTCTTACAAGTAGGAGCTACAATTGTCTTCAATGTCTGTAAATTATTCACTCAGAGCAAACAAGCAGTCCCATGAGTGCTGTTCTTGCATCTGTCTACTTCAGGTAACCCTGTGGGCTAATGTCATCTTTTTTCTTTCCTTTTTCTTCTCTTTCTTCTGACATTGCTGTTGCATATAACAACTGTGTCTCCCCAGGGCAGGAGCACATTCAGAAAAATTTCCTTATGGAGTTTTTCTCTGACACTAGATTTTTGCATAATGAAAAACCGCTTTAGATGTTTCCCATGTCCTAGTGCATTCAACAAAATAACCAATGCACTACATACAAAATTGGTAAGGAGGAAAAAAAAAAAGAACAATTTATCTTCACTGAACAGTTTCATTAAAAAAAAATCTCTGACAAGCACATGTTGAACTGTGTTGGTTTTTTAACTTAATTTTAGTCATCTTGAAATGTAAATAAAGAAAATTTATTTGTTTTTTACCTTTGTCTTCTTTTGATTTATTCACTTCGTAGCATTTAGTTTAATTCTAACTTTATTTGTTATTATGACTGTATATTTTAGTAATCTGTTATCAGAAATCATATTGATGATAAATTATCCTGATTTTTGACTGTTTGTTTCTGGTTAGGTTTTTTTTTTTTTTTTTCCTCTTTAAACTTTCCCTGATACGTGGTATAACAGTGCAGCACATATCAAATATATTTTAGGAAAGTATTATGCATTTCTTATTTGGACATCTGACCAAAAAGGAAGTATATACGTGTACATATTTCTAAATTATATTAAAAGTTCTACCCTTCCTTGTTGCAGGAATATAAGCAAATTTATAGTTATTATCAATTTTATAGCTATTACGATTTTTTTTTTAATATTTTAAACTTACTAGTTCACCAGATATACTTTAGTAGTATTGAATTATTTTAATTCTTACAGTAGAAAAATCCTTTCTGTTGTTGTTGAAAATACTATTTATTGAAGTAAAGGAATAGAATATTTAAATTTACCAAAAGCCATCACCATATATTATCAAAGTTGTGGTTTGAAGACCTGTATTTTCATCCTGTACTGGTTGAGCCTTCTGGATAAACTACCGTATGGAGAAGATAAATCATCTTCTGTCTTCCTACAGGGACACAGTGTACCTGGAATTCATTATAAGGGTGCTTCCACATAGCAAAATGTCCAGGCTACAAGAGACAATTGCTAAAAATCAACTTGCAATTTCAGCTTTCCTGGAACACAGCAAAAGCATATTTAGATATTTTAGTTTGGAGACAAAATGTTGCAAATTTTAAATCGAATCAGATTTTTTTTTTTCTGATATATTCCTTTTAAAAATAGAAGCATTCGTAATTGTGCATTTCCTATGTTTAACTTCATACCTATTTTCTATGATAAAATACTTCCTAGAGAAAAATTTCAAATCTGACTTAGTTATCAGGTAAGAATTTTATATTCCACGCTAGAGAGCTACTCAGACTGAAACTGCAGAAAACTTTTATTTCTTTCTCTCTCTCTCTCTTTCTTTCTTTTTTTTTTTTTTCTGTTCCTTCAGTTTGTATTCAACAGATTTGTTTATGGACGTAGGGCCAACATTACAGGGGATCTGTGTTCCAGTTTTAGTCGTTCTTTTTAGATTGCCTCTACCTGAATAGTTCCTCATAGTCAACAGCAACTTGCCCTGTCCCTGTCTTTCCCCCTGCCCCCCCCAAAAAGTGTTAGAGTAACAAATTATATAGAATTGAGTCAAAGAGATAATTTGTGTCATAGTAAGTCTGTAAAGCATGCCTTTATTTCATCCCTGACTGTCCATAATTTTCAAAAATACCCTAAATTCATAACAATAAGGAAATCTTTGCAAAGTGCAATGGAGTACTGATTTGGACTGCACTTAACCTCCATTTCTAAGAGAGGGCAGATCTACCTACATACATGAAACTCAGAGGTATGGTTAGGCATTGCTTGTATGATACTATGTATTTGTAATAGTAAGTTGCTGAAGACTATGTAGCAGAGAATTGCTCTTAAAACTTTGAAATGCTTTCTAAAAGTACACCACCTCATTTTAATACTGCCATTGCTGTTCACATAAAGAATTGTCAGTTTAATGAATTCTCTCACTTTGTTTAAAGCCCAAATCCATTGCCAAACAAAGGCTTTGTTGTTAGGAATGTCAATAAACATAAACAACTGATAGAAACTGATAAAGGAATACAAAGAAATGATGACTTGTGACAGACTCCAGTGTCAGCATATTATCAACCAAATTGCTTCTAATTTCTTATTTTTGAGATGGTCCACTTAAATCCACTGGAGAGTTTTAAAGAGACATTTTAAGAAGAAACTGATATTACATTACTAATTTTTATTGGAAGTTTTTAGCCTCTCTGCATGTAAGGCAATACAGGAAAGAACAATTTATAGAATCATAGAACAGTTAGGGTTGGAAGGGACCTTAAAGATCATCTAGTTTCAACCCCCCTGCCATAACCAGGGTCACCTTCCACTAGATCAGGTTGCTCAAAGCCTCATCCAACCTGGCCTTAAACACTTCCAGGGAGGGGAAAACCCACGTTTCCAATTTAGAGACAAGGATGTCATGTGGGACAATGTCAAATGCCTTGCACAAGTCCAGGTAGATGACATCAGTTGCTTTAGCCTTATCCACCAATGTTGTAATGCCATCATACAAAGCCACTAGATTGGTCAGGCATGAATTGCCCTATCCTAGCAAAAACCAGGACATGAAGCCATGCTGGTTGTCAGCTATCACCTTCTCATATGTTCCCCTTTTTCCAATCTGCCGGAACTTCACCAGACTGCCAGGACTTCTCAAATATGATGGATAGTGGCTTTGTAACTTCACCTGATAGTTCCCTCAGGACCCATGGATGCATCACATCAGGTCACATGGACTTGTGCACCTTCAGGTTCCTTAGGTGGTCCTGAACCTGAACTTCTCCGTTATGCCAATCAGGTTGTAACCCTGCAGGTGCACACACACCTCTAACTCCTCTTGCTTATTCCCCATGCTATATGCATTAGCATAGAGGCATTTAAGTTGGGCCCCCAGTGAAGTTGACTTTGACTTGCGGCTGGAGCAGCTGGAATCCCATTGTGGTGCTCTTCAGGCATGTACCTCCCGGAGTTATTCCTAGCAGTGAAGTTCCTGCAGACTGGAAAAAGGGGAATATAACCCCCATTTTTAAAAAGGGAAACAAGGAAGACCCAGGGAACTACAGGCTGGGCAGTGTCACCTCAGGGCCAGGCAAGATTTTGGAGCAGATACTCCTAGAAACTATGCTAAGGCACATGGAGAATGAGACGGTGATTGGTGACAACCAGCATGGCTTCATGTCCTGTTTTTTTGCAAGGATAGAGCACATCATGCCTGACCAATCTGATGGGGTTACAATATTGGTGGAAAAGGCTAAAGTAACTTCCGTGGCTTCTAACACATCAATAATCCTTTGCTGCCACATGGTTCTCCATCCCCTACCTCCACTGAGACAGCAGACCGAAGGACCTCGCTAACACACTGTCCCTCAAACATTGGTGTGTTGCTCCCAGGCTTATCACTAGTGAGCCCGGTCTTATCCCTTTCCCTCTTCAAATCTAGTTTAAATCTCTCTCAATGAGTCCTGCTAACTCCTATGCAAAGTTCCTTTTCCGTTTTTGAGACAGGTGTACCCTGTCTATTGCCAGGGTACAGGGGACAGCAGGTCTGATGTCATGTATACTGCCCCATGATCAAAACCCCCCAAATTCTACTGGTGACAACAGGCTCAGAGCCAGGTTTTGATCTGATGGCTCTTCCTGATTCTTCCTTCATTGTTCCCTGCAACTGGAATGATAGAGGAGAACACTACTTGCTCCTGATCCCTTAATCAGTCATCCCAAGGCTCTGAAGTCTCTCTTAATTGCCCTTGAACTTCTTGTTGCAACTTCATTGCTGCCTAACTGAAAAATCAATAATTATCCATCAATAATGGATAATAATCTGTGTGCCATACCAGGGTAGGAAGTTTTCTTTTCACATCTTTAACCTGGACCCCAGGGAGGCATCCTAAGAACTGTGTCTGGTCTGCGTATTGGACTTTCTGTTTGCCTCGTAAGCGAGTCTCCTATGACAATGGCCTATCATTTTTAATTTGTGGAAGTGTCTTTGACACAGGGCATAGGCTGACTTAACCTTGGCAACACCTCCAACCTAGATGAACCACCATCCTCGTTATTGCTCGGTTCCACTTGCAGAGCCTTGTACTTATTGTGGTATATGTATGATAACTCACAGACAACAGCAGTAGACTTACACTACATACAGTTCAAATGTTTTTTGTTAATGAATGATTTGTTATAGATGTAGTAAGTGTAATTGTAGTTGTATATATTATAATAAGCATTTTTCAATGTAAGGGAAAATTTACGTCCATTGGACAGTAGTTATAGAATTAGTTTGATTTACTGTTTGACATAAAAGTTCTAGTGTCATAGGCTGAATTACATTACAGATAAGTCTGGTCCTTTATTTGAACCATATCACCTTAAGGAGCCTCAGCAGCTGTATAAACTGAATTACATGATGCAATCTGGGAATTAAGGTAAAGTAATTACCTTGAACACTGGTAGCAGACATCCCAAAATACAGATTAAGATTGTCATTTTCCACTTTGTTTCCAAAACTCTTTACTAGTATCATCAGTCATAGGTAATTAAATCTGCCAATCTGTGAAGGATACTTTGAAACTAATCTGAATTTTAAAAAGATGGTTTTAATATGTAAATTGCTTACTTTTAGTTTCACATCTAGCTGCTTTTTAATGAAACCTTTCTACTTAGGGGAGCATATTAGATTCAGGATACTTTCTGGTGAAACAGAATATCTGTGTCATTATGGAAAAGAGCTTGAATAGTTGCATATCCACCAGTGTTTTGGTTAGTCTCTATTCACACAACTCTCTCAGCTTCTCATTACTAGTTTTTTAAATTACAGAAAAAAAGAAATGTCAATCAGAATCACAGAATGTTAGGGATTGGAAGGGACCTCAAAAGATCATCTAGTCCAATCCCATGGAGCCATGAAGGATATTCATAAAACTCTAAAGGAAGAGGATATTTTTCTTTTTTTCTGGTTAAATTTCTGATATGAAAAGATTTTACTAGAAATATCAAGTCTCTGAAAACATAGTGTTCTCTCTGTTGCCCAGATGAAAAGATGTTATGTAAAACCTTAATGTTCTGATGTGCAGCCTTTCCATTATGAAATACAAGGCATCAGATTAAGTATATTGTCATGAGGGAATTCTTCCTTCTTGAAGGTTAGAGATATTCAAAACAAGAAATTGAATAATATAACATTATTCCCAGTTATTTTAGTAACAGCAAAATAGCCTTGTGGGGTATTCATCATGATTCTTGGAAACCCTTTCATATGTGGACAGTTCTCATATGAATATTCATGCATGAGGGAGAACCAAATGTCAAGTTCCACCTGCTCCAAAACACTCAGAACAGGATATTTAGCATAAACAGTTCTAGAACTTTGGCATCAAAAATACTGGACATCAAACTTACCAAGTCCATTTGTTAACAATATTTTTCAATAGAAAATAAGAATATTTCCTGTTCTAATTTATAAATTCACTAAAAACATGTTTCAGTATCAAAAGTGGGTAATGGAAAATCTAAGTATGTTCAACAAATATTCATTGAATATTCCACTGAGACATCCTGTTGGGAAATCTCGAACACAGAGCATGCAGGCTTTTGGGTCCTCCCCTTCCCTGCCATTCCCACCTCTTCCTTATATTTATTGTTATGAGTTACAAACGTAACAAAATTTACAATAACAATGTAAATATATGTAAATATTTGAAAGATAATTACTCAGCATTCTGCATTATACACATTTGAATACTTTGCTTCAATAATCATGCTACTGTTGGTGAAGTGTTATGCAAAGACATGTAAAGTTTCTGTATTATTTATGGAGCAGATAAGGAGCTTATCTACGTGGAATCTCACAGGTACATTTAATCTGCAAATTCATGTCTTTCCAACTCTTCTACCATCTCCCTTCAGTCATTTTCTTATAATAATCCTTAAAATTCTTAGTCTAGCAGCCAGTAAATACTTATCTCTTAACAGTTAGCTTTTCTTGTATTGAAAGACTGCAGAATGACCATGGAAATTCAGTATTTCAGAGATCATTCCTTGGAAATATGGTGTTTAACCTTAAAGCAGTTTATAAAGTGATCTTTGGAATCAAACCTTACAACTCATAGAGAGTTATAAAGCAGGTATGTTTTATTCGCTGGCGGGTGACAGGGTAGATCTCTCCATAAAGGCCCTGCACGCCCCCACTTTTCTACAAAGGCATTATTTAAAGTACACACACATACATATTCATTAAATTTAGGATGGGTTAAGCTAATTAGTTCCAAGAAATTTTAACATAAGTTCACTCCCATTCGTGCTTGCGTATTGCATCCTTTTGGTGTTTGTTAGCACCCTTGTGGACCTCTAGACAAAACAAAGCCAGATTTCTTGCTTCAGACTGCAGGTGTTGCACACCAGTTCCTTCTTATCTTGCTCCAGACTTCTTGCATACCAGGCTTAACAAGGCCTTTGCTGATAGTGTGGAATAGCTTGTTAGTTATTGTAAAAGTTTCCCACTTAAGACAGAGACAAAATGAAGCTAAGCTTATTTTCTAAAATCTAATTCTTAATACAGAAAATAAATGAATAAATCTAACTATATTTTATATTTTTGCATATCAATGGGAAAAAAAAGTCAAATGGTGAAAAATATGTTGGTACAATAAAGAAAGAAAAGACATAGTTTCTGTCAGATGATGGCTGGCATCATCAGTGTTTAAAATTCACATTTGAATGATGATAATCTAAGGCAGGGGTCCTCAAACTACAGCCCACAGGCCGGATAAGGCCCTCCAGGGTCCTCAATCCGGCCCATCGGTATTTACAGAACTCCTCCCCACCCCCGCTGGGGGTTGGGGGGGGAAACCAAGCAGCTGCAGATGACTTCCTGCCACTTAATCCGTCACCTCATCGTCGACCTGCCCCCCTGTGGCAAGAGAGAGGCGCAGGCATCTCCTCTGCCGGGCAAGCTCAGTCGGCAGCCTCCCCTCAGAGACATATGATAATCTCAGGAACCATGCATTCAAAATTTTAACTGTCTTTGGCAGCACCTATGTCTGTGAGCAGACGTTTTCCCGAATGAAACATCTGAAATCTCCAATCAGATCCAGACTAACTGATGAACACTTGCATCACTTGCTGCGACTAGCAGTGACAAATATGGAACCTAACATTGACTATCTCATTAACCAAAAGCAGGCCCATAGTTCACATTGGAATATTATTTGTTTTTGTTGATTACAATTGTTCTTCATTTTAAATATTGCATTCTTTTTCCTGTTTTTTTGTGCACTACTACAAATAAAATATGTGCAGTGTGCATAGGAATTCGTTCATTTTTTTCCAAACTATAGTCCGGCCCCTGAGTGTCTGAGGGACAGTGAACCGGCCCCCTGTTTAAAAAGTTTGAGGACCCCTGATCTAAGGTCTGATACATATTCTAAGGGTCAATGTTGCACTTTGACTTCTGGATGATAGATCGGTTTCTATTTGTCAATAACTGTGCAACTGCAATTCTACCTATTAACTTTATTTTCCCATTTTATTACTACAAATACTACCATATCATCAAGACTCAAAATTCTGAAAGTCATTGAAAATGTTAATATATTTCACCAAAAATTAGGAAAAATCATAACTTTCCTCCTGTTTAAATACTAAGTTTTTAAAACCACTGCAAACAGAACAATTGGCCATGAAAGATTATATTTTTTTTTTTTTAGATCTAGGTATAAAGTAACATAAAGTTATGTGAAGAGGGAGAATTATATATACAGCAATAGAAAAAAAATAGGTTTTGTCCCAGAAATTGTACATTGGAGGAAAAGCAGAAAAAAAACCCTCAGTTTTTCTCAAACATGTACATTTGAAAAATAAACCATTAAATACCTTGTGCTGACACTATAATTTCCATACAACTTCACATTGACAATATAATCTCCACTCACTTCTCTAAAGAGCATAGATTTATAACCATCCAATAGGGTAATTCCACATGATTAAAATCTCAGAATAAGACAAATCATTTCAGAGACAACCTGTTTCCCAGAAACACTTGGTAGCGGCTCCTGTTTTGCCAGATTAGTCATATATACTTGCAAGACTGAGAAACAAATGTCGACTTTTTTAATTGCATAGACTTTTTTATTTGTATACCAGGTATCTGCATTTGCAATATTGCTCACTTTAGCTGCCATTATACCAAAAATATTTTATCTATGTTACTTCAGAAATGAGTCTCTGGCCCCTTTCTTCCTCTTCTAAATCATCTCATAATTGGTATGAGCATATTGAAGTGACTACTGCATAGTTACAAGGACAATCAACATCCAGTTATAAGTACTGATTAGGGAACAACCTCACAGTCACTCAAGCTCTGGCATTGTTCACTGCTACTTATAGCTTTATATTTAATTTTATGTGCTTTTCTCTAGCTGTTATGTCAGTTTAACCTCATTGAGAAATAATTCTTGAAATAAAATCTTTTAAAGAATACACTTAGACTTTTCCAAGTGATCCTTTAGAATCTGATTACCTGAGGAAAAAAATAATTTAATTGTTTGAGGAAATAATTGCTGTGTACATAGGTGATTAATCACAGAATCACGGAATGGTTGAGGTTGGAAGGGACCTCTGAAGGTTATCTAGTCCAACCACCTGGCTCAAGCAGGGACTTCTAGAGCACATGAACCAGGATTTTGTCCAGACAATTTCTGAATATCTCCAGGGAGGGAGATTCCACAACCTCTCTGGGCAACCTGTTCCAGTGCTCAGTCACCCTCACAGTAAAGAAATTCTTCCTTATGTTCAGGTGGAACTTCCTCTGCTACAGTTTATACCTGTTGCCTCTTGTCCTATTGTTGCTTGCCAATGAGAAGAGTCTGGCCCCGTCTTCTAGACAGTCTCCCTTTAGATATTTATAAACATTAATCAGATCCCCTCTGAGTTTTCTTTTCTCCAGGCTGAACAGGCCCAGCTCCCTCAGCCTTTCCTTATATAAAAGATGCTCCAGTCCTTTAATCATCTTAGTTGCCCTTCGTTGGACAGGATCCAGGAGCTCCACATCCCTCCTGTACTGGGGAGCCCAGAACTGGACACAGTACTCCAGGTGGGGCCTCACCAGGGCTGAGTAGAAGGGGAGGAGAACCTCTCCCCACCTGCTGGCAACACTCTTCCTAATACAACCCAGGACACTGTTGGCCTTCCTGGCCACAAGAGCACATTGCTGGCTCATACTTAACATGTTGTCCACCAAGACTCCCAAGTCTTTCTCGGCAGGGCTGCTTTCCAGGAGGTCAGCCCCCAACCTGTACTGGTGCCTGGGGATATTCCTTCCCATATGCTGGACACTGCACTTTCTCTTGTTGAACCTCATGGGGTTCCTCTCTGCCCATCTCTCCAGCCTGTCAAGGTCCCTCTGAATGGCAGCGCAGCAATCTGGTGCATCCAACACTCCTTCCAGTTTAATATCATCAGTAAATTTGCTGAAGAGGCACTCCGTTCCTTCATCTAAGTCATTGATGAGTAGGTTGAACAACACTGGATCCAGTATTGACCCCTGAGGGACACCACTAGATACAGGCCCCCAACTTGATTCCACACCACCAATGACAACACTCTGAGTTCTGCCATTCAGCCAGTTCTCAATCCACCTCACCAGCCAATAATCAAGTTGACACTCCTTGAGTTTGCCAATGAGGATATCACAGCAGACAGTATTAAAAGCCTTGCTTAAGTCCAAATATACACATCCACTGCTCTCCCCTCATCTATCCAGCCAGTTGTCCTGCCATAGAAGGCAATCACGTTAGTTAAGCATGATGTCCCTTTGGTGAATCCATGCTGACTACCCCTGATGACCTTCTTGTCTTTCACATGCTTAGAGATGGCCTCCAGGATGAGCTGTTTCATTACCTTTCCAGGGATTGAGGTAAGGCTGACTGGCCTGTAGTTCCCTGTGTCCTCCTTCTTACCCTTCTTGAAGACAGGGGTGACATTTGCCTTCTTCCAGTCTTCAGGAACCTCTCCTGATTTCCATGACCTCTCATTTCCATGATTGAGAGTGGCCTAGCAATGACATCAGCCAGCTCCCTCAGTACACATGGGTGCATCCCATCAGGGCCCATGGACTTGTGGGTGTTAAGGTTGCATAGTTGATCTCTAACCCAATACTCAACTCTAGTTGCATAGTTGATCTCTAACCCAATACCAAGGGAAAGTCTTTCTTTCTCCAGACTCTCTCACTGGTGTCTTGGGTCTGGGATTCCTGAGGGGTGGCCTTGGCAGTGAAGACTGAAGCAAAGAAGGCATTCAGTAAATCTGCCTTCTCCATGCCCTGTGTTACTAGGTACCCTGCCCCATTCAGTAGTTGCCCCACATTTTCCCTGGCCTTCCTTTTGTTATTGATGTATTTGAAGAAGGCCTTCCTGTTGTCTCTGACCTCCCTTGCCAGATCTAGTTCCAACTGGGCCTTGGCCTTCCTCGTCATATTTCTGCATGCTCTGGTGACACCCTTATATTCTTCCCAAGTTGGCTGTCCTTGCTTCCACCTCTTCTACACCTCCTGCTTACGTTTGTGTTTTGCCAGGAGCTCCTTGTTCATTCACACCAGTCTCCTCCCCACTTTGCTCGACTTCTTGCCCACAGGGATGCATTGATCTTGAGCCTGGAGGAAGTGGTGTTTGAATATTAACCAGCTCTATTTCACCTCTTTCATCCAAGGGTCTGATCCTACGGGATTCTTCCAAGAAGGTCCCTGAAGAGGTCAAAGTTAACTCACCTGAAGTTCAGGGTTGCAGTCTTACTTACTACCCTGTTTCCTCCTAGCAGGATCCTGAACTCCACAATCTCATGGTCACTACAGCCAAGGCTGCCCCCAACCTTCACATCCCCAATTACTTCTTCATTATTTGATAGGACAAGGTCCAGTAGCACTCCTTTCCTTGTTGGCTCTTCAATAATTTGTGAGAGAAAGTTATCATCAATGCTTTCAAGGAAACTTCACAATGATTTGATATTTTCTAGTATTAATGCAACTGTGCATTCTAGTTAAGTTACTGACAAAACTGAAAAGTCTACTGGTGTTCATAATTGTTGGACCAGGCATGAAGATACCTGATAATATAAAATTCTGTGCATAAATCATATGAATATTAACTGACCAAATGCTCTTTCTCTTCTTAGAGCCTAGAGTGTGGTGGGCTGCAGTATTCTACAGCACCGAGGACTGAATTGACATTGCCAGCAGATATTAGGCAGTGCTAAGGGAATTTTTTAACAGGACAAAGTGGTAAGGAGTACTGTTGACTTCAGCAACAGGCTTGAACTGGATCAAAATTGTAAACTATTGTAAAGTGACTAGGCATTCTGAAAGAGGTGGACAGTAATAAGACAGATGCAAAAGTTCTGTTTTTTTTTTTTCTTTTTTGTGTAGAGGTAATTGGAATATTTTATTTTTTTAAAATTTTGTTCTGCTTTCCTCATGTTTTGTCAATTGTGATTTTACTGACCCTACCACTGAGAAATTATCTCACTTAACATGGCATCAACTGATGTTAAGCCTTTAAAGAAGGAGCGATGATGATACAAGAAAAAGGGAGTAAAATACAATGTTTTATCATTGCTTTGTCTCATATCTGCTTCCATTCCCACTCTGAGCGCTCTTTTAGTAAGATGAATCCTGATCTTGCAGCATCTTTCTTACAAGCCAAATCTTCACATCTCTGTGAAAATTCAATAAATAGATAGGCTTTCTATGGAAAAGTTTGCTAGTATTTACAAATAGTCTGTAAGACTTTGGTCATAAAGAAATTAAGTTTTTAATATCTATAATATTTTAGTTTCCCTTTCATTCCAAGACAAAAAGTACATTCTTATTTACTAAACTTCCCTTGTTTTATGCTATTCCATGCAATTTTCAGATAAGAAAGAAATAACACAATTTTTTTCTTTTTTTTCTTTTTTTTTCTTTTTTCTTTTTTTCTTTTTTTTCTTTTTTTTTCTTTTTTTCTGGAAAAAGATATGATGTTTTTAAATTATGAATCTCTTAAATTTACTTCTACTTTTTTCTACTTTTATAGAGCTGGGAATTATTCAACCTTGATATTCGATACTGTTGCCCAAGTCTATCATTTGTTTGCTAGTTGTTGATACTGACAAGTCATGCACATAATGCTTTATTTTTGACACTAGAGAGACTCCAAGTAACAGATTGGCTGATCATAAACAAAGTATTATGACCCTTTAACATCATCAAACAGCAGGAGAAGAAATTCTAAGAGATTCTCAGATATGAGATCTATAACAACTGAGAAATTAAGAGACAGAAATAACCATAAAATTTAAAAGCAAATTAAGTAATATTCATAATACACTTCTAAAGGCTGACTAAGCCTCTTTTTACAAACTTTTTAAATTAGACATTTGCATTGGGTTTGTGTGACAAGGTTTTGGTAGTGGGAGGGGAGCATGGGGGTGGCTTCTGTGAGAAGCTGCAAGAAGCTTCCCCCAAGGCCGACACAACCAATGCCAGTAGGCTCTAAGACGGACCTGCCGTTGGCCAAGGCTGAGCCCATCAGTAACACCTCTGTGATAACATAATTAAGAAAAATTTTTAAAAAAAGGGAAGAGAAAAAAAATAAAAAGCTACACACTTTGCAGAGGAAGAGAGGAGTGAGAACAGGTGAAAGCAACTCTGCATACACCAAAGTAAGTGAAGAAGGAGGGGGGGGAGGAGGCGCTCCAGGTGCTGAATCAGAGATTCCCCTGCAACTTGTGGTGAAGGCCACGGTGAGGCAGGCTGTCCCCCTGCAGCCCATGGAGGTCCATGGTGGAGCAGATGTCTACCTGTAGCCCATGGAGGACCCTATGCCAGAGCAAGTGGATGCCTGAAGGAGGTTGTAACCCCTTGGGAAGCCTGTGCTGGAGCAGGTTCCTGTCAGGACCTGTGGCCCCATGGAGAGAGGAACCCACACTGGAGCAGGTTTGCTGGCAGGACTTGTGACCCTGTGGGGGACCCACGCTGGAGCAGTCCCTTCCTGAAGGACTGCACCCCACGGAATGGACCCATGTTAAAGCAGTTTGAGAAGAACTGTTGTTCATGGGAAGGACTCACATTGGAGAAGTTCATAGAGGACTGTCTCCTGTGAGAGGGACACCATGCTGCTGAGGGGAAGGAGTCCTCCCCCTGAGGATGAAGGAGCGGCAGAAGCAACATGTGAAGAACTGACCCCAACACCCATTCCATGTCCCCCTGTGCTGCTGGGGGGAGGAGGTGGAAATGGGGAGAGAAGTTAAGCCTGGGAAGTAGGGAGGGGTAGGGGGAGGTGTTTTTTGATTTGGTTTTATTTCTCATTATCCTCTTGTCTGATTGGGAATATGTGTTTTGTTTTTTGTTTTTTTCCCCAAGTCAAGGCTGTTTTGTCCATGCCAGTAATTGGTGAGTGATCTCTCTCTGTCCTTATCTCGACCCATGAGCCTTTCCTTATATTTTTCTCCCCCCGCCCAGTTTAGGAGGGGGAGTGATACAGTGGGCTTTGGTGAGCATCTGGCATCCAGGCAGGGTCAACCCACCACAACATTTCAAATAATTTAATCCCTTTTCCTTTAGATCTGCCTAGGACAAACCTCCAAAAATACAGCTAAAACAGGTGCTTGTTCTATGTAAATGGAAAATGCAATCCTTCTGTTGCCCCAGCTGACACACAAATGTTACATTAATCTCTCACAAAATCATATATGCATATAATGTTGAAAAAAAAATTGCAATTTTTATTTCCTCCAACTTATACTATTATGTTTCTTCAAAAATTATAAGTTCATATGAGGAAAGAGCAAAACAAGAGGAAAACAAAGGTGAAGCAATAGCTTTCTATTTGCAATTACATCAGCTGAGCCATGCAAGGTACATCTGCTGATACATAAGCAATAAACTGATTTTTTTTCATTACTGTTTTAGAAAAAAAAAAAAGGTACAAATAAATTAAGTGCTGGTGTTGCTGCGTTCAAGGAGTGGAAATTGTCAAAGTACTAATCAAAAAGTAAGAAATGGAGGCAACCATGGTATCGTGGTTCAACCACCCCAACATGCGCAGGCAAAGTAGCATGGCTAGTGGTAGGCAATCCAGGAACCTCCTGGAATGCATTGAAGATAAATTCTTAAGCCAGTTGATAGACAGCCCTACGAGAGGGGATTCAGTACTGGACTTGACAGTCACCAGTGCAAGTGTGAGAGACTGAAAGAGTTAATGTCTGTCTCAAACATTGTAGCAAGACTGGTTCAGTACAGCAACAAGTACTGCATAAAAAAAGCAACAATAAGAGGAGCAGTTAGCAGAATGCTGAAGGCAGTTAGCTGGACCAGGAGGGATGCAGGAGGAGTGTTGGAGTATGTGCAGTTCTGTTTTCTGACTGCCCAAGCAAAACAGCCCCATATATGGCCAAAGGTCATACAGAGTTCACTGGAAGAAGGGGCTGAATGACCACCAACACCTCCCAAAAAGACCCTTGATGACCAGTCTTCACAATGGCACCTGCACAGTAGGACATAAGTCCTGGCTCAAAGGGTAGTGAGCCTGAGAAGCCCTGTACCCCTGAGGCCCTGG
>NW_010309873.1:0-22492 GCF_000700745.2 Antrostomus carolinensis | reverse complement strand
CCCCGTTGGGCTGCCCCCGCGCCCGCGGGAAGGTGCGAGGAGCTGCCCCTCTGCGCGGGGAGCGCTGGCGTCTGTGGCCCTCCGTCCTCTGGTCCCTCTGCTTTCTTCTGTGTCGGTCCCTGGAAGGACTCTGACGGCGAGGAGTCTTGTCAAACGCCTGCTTCTGGACAGCTTCCATTCCTTTAACTGTACAACCGTTCGGATTTTTTAAAATGGAAAATAATAAAACTTACTGAGAATTTCTAATGTTTTGTTTTGTTTGGTAATCTGCTAATAAGAGCTGTTTGTTCTAAAAGGAGTGCTGTTAACTCAGTACTGAGCATTTTGATACAATCAAACCTTGATGCTCTCTGATCCAACTTGGCTGCTTTTTTTTTTTTTTAACTAATGCTTTGTAGTTACCTAGTAATTAATTTTTTTCCTATGTGACACCGAACAAGTGTGTTAATGTGGGGGTAGACAGTGTTAATATGGAATAGGAACATAAGCGTTACTCACTACTACCTTGAAGTAAAATGCTGTGATGTGATGGAATCTTAGATCAGACTGCAAACTGAACTGGTGCTGATTTTGATTTGTCACTTAACACAGGCTTTCTATTCAGTTGTCATAGTAAAAATAAATTCCGAGATCTAATGGATGGGAAAACCTCAGAGTAAAACTTGGAGATATGTTGCTTGGAGAAATTAAGTGCTCTCATTCCTAACATGGAGTATTATAACTGTGGGTGGGGTTTTTTTGGTGTGGATTTTTTGTTTGTTTTTCATTGGAGAGAAAAGTTCAGTGTTTTCTGATTCTATTAAGACTATGCAAGCTTACCACTGATATTTTTTCTTAAACCAGTGATCTCAAAACTGGAGTGATAAACTTCTCACACTCTATTGAGTCGTATAAAACTCAGCTATTCACAAGACTAATGAAGTAAGCAAAAGCGTACAAGCTTTTGGGGCCACGCTCAAGTCATTGCATCCATCTTCTGGAAAACTGAAAGATGGCATTTTTCCAGTTTTGTTGCACATACTGAGGTGAGGGCGTGGGTGAAATTTTACCTGCAAGTTTTGTGGGGAACTACTGGAATTTATAATAAATGAGGGGGATTTGTAGCAAACTCCAGGTTTGCACATTTCATGCAAGCTAGCGCAGTAATGTGAAGAGCATCTGTTCCTCATGTACTGAGGAATGTGGCTAAAAGATTTTCCTTAACCAAATTCAGACATGCAATGCAGTCTTGCAAAAATTGAGCAAAATTTCTATCTAAACCAAGTTTGCTGTTATTGTTAATAAAAGTAGCTTCTATGACCAGGTCTTAGAAACTTGCCTTCTGTTCAAACCGGCAGCATTGCTTAAGAGGAAAAAGGGTGGCATGGGAAAGTCCCATTAGGAAAGGTGCTGTTCCCGTTTCTCTTGCTTTACACACACCATAGCTACTCTGTCCAGAGAGAAGAGAGAGAAGCAATTACTTTATTGCATTGCCCCATGAATACCTCCATGAGGTGTCTTGTCTGCTGGCACCCAGCGTGCAGTTGATGTGCGCAACAGCCGATGATAACCATGGTTAATGCACTGATGGCAAAGGAGCTTGAACCTCAGTGCTGGGATTCAGGAAAAGGAAGAGCTGGATGCTTTTGTCATGGGTTGGAAACTGAACTTGCAATGTTTTGTGAAGACAAATTTTGAATCTATTCTATGGAAGGAAAAGCAGAAACTATACAACTTAATCCACTCCTGCATGGATTAGAGCTTGAAAACATTTAAAGGAAGATTTATTTGAGTATAAAGTGGTAACAATTAGCTCTATCCATGGGCATTCTCAATACGTTTTAAAATGTAATATATGACACCTGTGTAAAGATAAGTGCCCCCTTGCAGGTCAATTCTTCCTTAGAAAGGCCAGACAGCCTTCAGGGACAAGTCAGAGCTACATGGTGAGTGAACTTGCTGGTTCTGCTGGCTATACTTGCTCAAATCCCAGTTAAGCACGTGCCTCTGTTTTGGTGTGGTTGGACAAGGTTTTTAGAGTGTCTGTACTAAGTAATGACTGCGAAGCATTGCAAATACTTTATTAAGAAACAGAGAAAACCAAAAGGAAGTTAGAATTCATGAGAATTCCAGATAAACCTGAGAATTGTGACACAGAAGAGTGTGCTTCTGGACTATGGTATTTGCCCTAAATCCCAAAGCAATTTTAAAACCAGTGAAAGCAGTGAGCTGTTTTGCATTTTAGCATTGGAAAGGGTAAAGCCTCCTAAGAATAGAGTTAGTTACCTGTCCTCCTGGGATGCATCTGTTTTTTTACCTCTATCCTGGCTGAAAGATGAAGGGTACTGCTTGTTTATAGATGGGCTTGATATTTCTTTTTACATCCAGGCAGTGTGGCTTTAACTGGGCTTCCCACGGTGATCTCGGGCTCATTTTCCTGCATTTCTGTGGCTTAATTTCACGTAGTGTGACGTGTAAGAAATATAAACTATTTCCAACATGATGTGTATTGTATTTGGTAAGAAGGAGTTTCACCTGCTTTTGTTCTGCTAGTTAACATATCTTTGTAAATTCTCTGTAGAGTAGAACATATATGCATGTTTAATTTAAAAAAATCTAGTAGATATTATATATAGTATTTAATTACTTCAGCTAAAAATAGAATACTGAAACTATCTAAGATTTATGAATACAGTGAGAAGTACAAGGATGGCAGGTGAAAGAAGGTTTGCTTCTGATGCCTTAATTATAGATGATTCAAGAGAAGAAGAACCAAGCTTGACTCTTACAGAAAAAACGTGCAAAGCTTCATGCTGAGATGGTTCATTTTACTTATAAATGTGTTATGCTTAATCCAGAAAATATTACCATAGGAGAGGTGCAGTACTGCCTTCATTTTTTATTATGTTTTTTACCATTCTCTTGGTAATGTGACTGTCTTTTGTAGCAGGTAGCACAAGTGTGAGGTTAGAAATCTTGGCAGTTTACTACATTTCTATATTCCAGTTACTTTTCATTGTAAGTGATTTTTTTCTCTTTTTTTGCTACACCAGAGGGCAGCAAATGATGCTGTTATTCAGCTGAAGGCACAGAAAACTAATAGAATGGTTAATTACGTTTGTTACCATTCTCTTGGTTATGTGACTGTCTTTTATACCAGGTAGCACAAGTGTGAGGTTTATTTTATAAATTAAGAAATCTTGGCAGTTTACTAAATTTCTATATTCCAGTTACTTTTCATTTTAAGTGATTTTTTTTCTTTTTTTGCTACACCAGAGGGCAGCAAATGATGTTGTTATTCAACTGGAGGCACAGATACCTAATAGAATTGCATACTCTCTTGCAAAGTTCCTTTGAAAAAATAGGTGGATAATTTAAAAAATTGCTAAAACTTCCCAATAGGCAGAAATATTTTGCTTTTTCCCAATGAGATAGTTCTAAGGTTCAAAATGTATATTATACCTTCTGTTCACTGTGGGTGAGTAGAGCAGTGTGGGAGCCCTAGCACAATACCATAGCTCTATAGTTCTGAATAGCTTCATTTTTTTATTTCCCGATTTATCAGAATGATAGCAATACGTTAGTTAACATTTGCACAGTGAAACAATTGCACTGGTGAGTTACGTTCTGCAAACTGTAAAATCTGAGCCACTTCTTTCCCTTTGGTCAAGTTCAGCATAAAACTCAGTTGGTTTTTAGGATAGTTTGTCTATATTAAACATTCATGGATGATAACATTTGTAGTCTGTTTTAGCATCGGGATTTTACTTCAGCACATCAGATAATTCAATTTTAAAGCTGATTATTTTAAGCATCGCTCATTTCCGAATCCTTGTAAAAGCTCTATTGGGTCTGTGCTGTTACGTGACTAATTTTCTACCAACATAGATTTTCCAAAGAAAAATAAATAAATGCCAAAAGACCTATTTGGTTTCATGGTACACAAAGGGGGCTTAAATGTGCATTTACAACTTTTTTAGTTGTTTCTCAGTTGTTAAAATTCAGCATGTTAAATGAAATATTTAGTTTCAGTTTAATACCTTATAATACTTTCATAAATCTATGCTCTTGTAACAGACTTACTAAAAATGCATTTTTTTCACTGCCATGAGTCTAGCTTTATTGCCCAAAAAAACTTAAGTGCATTTAAAATGGATTAAACTGTGGCACATTTCAGCAAGTTGGACATCCTTGTTTGAAAATTCCATATGTTCCCTTATTCCTTATGTATTTGCCATTCTCCTTCTATATTCTTATTTTTGTTAATTTCAGTCAGATTTGATGTGAAAAAACCCTCTGTGAATATAATACAGTACAGTATATTCTTTGGTGCCCTTTGAAACTGAGCTATCATTCTATGCTGTCATGAAGAAATGTGTCAGGTTGCTGACATACCTGAATGGTTCTGACTGCTGTAAAAATACAACTAGAATAACATTTTTCTTGGGTTCAGAACTGTAACCTTTTGCTTTCTTGTTTCCAGGACAGCTTGATAATTACTTTTTATTGCAGTACACAAAATACACTGGACTTTTTCCCCCTCCCCTCATTAACACAGACCAGAACAGTCTCTGCAACAAATAGTTCATAACCCATCATTTTGAAAACCACCTCAAACAGCTGGAATAGTCCACCTCAGATATGTCTTCTCAGACTCCCTGGTTTTTGTGAAAAATAAATTTAGTCCAAAGAATTCATACTCTGATCATAGATGAGTGATGGTTCAAACCTCATGTAAGTTACAAAAAAAAAACCAAACAAAAACAAAACCCAAAAAAACCCCCCAAAAGCCCTCAATTTTGGGGCGATTCATGTGAAATTAGAATCTTCAAACAGATAAATTACAACAGCATTTACTGGGGTTCAAGCGAGGTGTACTTGCCCCATGTTTTCTCTGCGGCACAGCTGGCTTAGAAGCTCTTCAATCTGATGCCTCTTGGGTAAAGTTGATATTGGTGCTTGTGGGGCTGCAATGTAAATCACATGGCTGAAATGGTGTTAAGATTAAGCTTGCAAAGTTAGGATTTGTAAACATGCTACAAAGTCCCAAGGTTACGTTTAATGTCCTGCTTCTCTCATCAGGTTTATAGCTTGATCAGACTCAGCACTGGCCTAACTGAATAGTGAACTGCTGTGGACAGACTGAGAATAACCAACTGGATGTAAAAATGGCTTTAAGTTGCTTTTGCTAAAGAAGAAAACAAGTTTTATATTCTGAGCCAGAGGTTATGACAATCTGTGCAGAAACTATGAGGTAATAACCTGCAGGCTGCTATGTAACTGACTGCACACATAGCTAAGCACACATGCATGAAGCCCAAAGAATCAGACTTCTATAATTAAACATTGATCACAGTGCACAACGGGGCAGACATCAGATGCCATAAGCAACCAAGTCTTGCATTTCCTCATATTTTTTATTGTTCTTTACATATAACATTTAAAAACCCCTAACTGCTGTCTAGTTTTTTAAAAGGGATATTAATCCTAATATTTACCAGCCTAGCAATTTTCCCATCATGTATCTTCAGCTATGTTTGATCTTCAAATATTTAGTATGTGTCATGTACTAAACATTTATTATTTTGCTTACTGTTGGAGATACAGAATTAATGGAGAAGTCAAAGAATATTTAGAGGACATAGAATGTTTTTGTTTTGTTTGGTGGTAGAAGCCCCATCCCTGGAAACGTTAAAGGTCAGGCTGGATGGCGCTCTGAGCAACCTGATCTAGTTGAAGATGTCCCCACTCGTGGCAGAGGGTTGGATTAGATGGCCTTTAAAGGTGCCTTCCAACACAGACCATTCTATGATTCTAATGTGAGTGGGGAAAAATCTGATCTATCAAAGTGTCATAGTTGGCACCTTTCAAGCTGAGCAAAATAAAAGAGTACTTTGTTTTCCTCTAAATAGGATCAAAGCAGTCACTACCATTATGGAGGTGTTCTCAATGTCTCTCTCATGTCTTTCCAGCACAGGGCATGTGACAGTATTACTTTTTAACCGTAAAAAAACAGGCTTTCATGGATTGTATTGAAGGGCACATCTATCCTTCAACTGTCCTTCAGCTCAGACAACATTTCATGTAAAATATTCAGGCCTTCAGCTGTTCCTTCTATGATCTCCATTGTGGAGAACAACTGTAGCATGAAACTCATCAAATAAGTCTAAATAGATTGAGGATGTAAGTATATGTGTGAGAAGTGATAATGTTGTCTTTGCAACTAAGAGGGCTCAGGTCCTGCAATGCAAGGATGACTTGGCAGGAACTAAAACAGACATCTGTGGCTAGAGATAAGGATGTGCTGCTGAGTAACTGCCTAGCATCTTATTATAAATAGGAGGAAAAAAAAGCCCCAAAAACAATAAAAAGGGGGTGGGAGATTAAAATAGATTGGTGGGAAATTTGAATTATGTGGGACTTCGTAGGTGGTGGGAGATTAAAATAGAGTGGTGGGAAATTTGAATTATGTGGGACTTCATAGGTGTATCAGATAGGCTTTAAACCTTGGAGTACCTCACCAATAGGGAAACAAGGAATCTTGTGGTTGGGAATAGGGTATAAAAATTTGTGTATCACTCTGGTGGTGGGTGCCTACTAGTTTGGACACCTGCTCTTGCAAGAATGTAATGAAAGTGCTTCACTGAAGAGTCTGGCCAGAGTCCTTTAAAGCGACTGATTGCTCGTTTCTCACATATGTAGCACCTGCTTCTCCTTGTGTCTTACTTTTGCAAAAATAGTCTTCACATTTGTAAGTGTCTGAAAGCTCTTATTCAATCTACGGAGTAGCAAAGCCTATGAGAACTAGAGGGAATCATGTTTCTTGAGCATTCCTTTTGTCTTTCTGGTATGTCTGTAAAGCAACAGTCGGGTGCAAACCAAACTAAGCTCTTCTGTGCTATCTTAGCATGGTAGTGTGATTTTCTGACACACTCTTGTGATTGCAAATAAAGCTGATGGTTAGCCCTGGGCTGAGCTGGTGCAGGATTTTCTGAACTTTGCAGCATTCATATTTCATGTCCTATTTGGTATAAATAAACGTTGAAAAAGACAAATGTATGATGACGAAGAGTGGACAATAGTAAATACTTGTGTTTTCTGTTTACTGCTGAGAGGGCGCACTCATCTTGAGTGATTTACTTCCCACTCAAGATGCCCAAGTGGCATCCGACTTGGGCATCTTGAGTGACATGCATGCAGATTCAGTACTTTATATATTAAAAGGCTGAGGGTACCTGTAGCATTATTAGACCACTGTTGGTGCTGGTTTAAGAGATGACCATAACGAGAACACTTAAGCTTACTGCTTCACCTACAACTGCTTGACAGTGCCTTTGGGGCGTGTTTCAAAGCATGGGGCTGGATTCTGCAAGGTATCACTGGGTCAGACTTGGTTGAGCAGGGCCTTCATGGGCTGTCCTAAGAGTGTGACAGACCCATCCACAGGCTGCAAAAGTGGCTTGTGCCCACACTGGAGCTTTGAGACTTTGCTAAGGAGCTACCACAGGCCTTCACACAAGTGTTGTTTGAAGAGCTACACACTGCTTTTAATTGCTTGTTAAAATGTTTTCCTTCTAAGACATCTGAAGCAGCTATTTGCAGACAAATCTGTGAGCAATTTAACTTGTTGCACTGCAGGGCTAACTGCAGCTGTCCTGGGGTGACCCTAGGAAGCTGGAGTGAGTGAGTGCTTTGGCAGACAGCTCCCCCAACACTCTGCTTTATTATTTTATTCCCAGTGTTTTGACTGCTTGTTTATGATGAGGCTTTAAGGGAAAGAAATGATCCATATGCTCAGCAAGCAAGCCACAGAAAGCAACTAGGCCTGTGGGATCTCAACAGCAGCATAGGATGACTGTCTTGGTAGAAAGTCAAGTCTTGGGGCAGTGCAGGGTCAGAGGCTGGCCCTACGAGGCTTTGCTGACTTGCAGGCTAAGACTTACCAATCCGAGCAGGGCACTTGGATATTTGGTCTATTAGCCATCCAGACCTGGATCTTACACAGCTTTTACCATCTTAGCTGGAGCTTCCCATTGAATCCCAGCGAGAGCTTCAAGTATTCAGCATCTCTCTGGATCAGGCCTTTAGTGGACTTCTTATCTCTGCTGATGAAGTCTTGAACTCTGCTAGGTGCTTTGCTAACAAGGGAGAAGCCCTAATAGGGCTGAAATCTATTCAGAATAAATGTATGTGTGAAACCAATGGAAAAGAGGATGCCTTAGGAAAGCTGATGGAATAAGGGCCAGGGACATCTTTTTCCAGCTGCATGAACTTCATATCAAAATCTTGTGGCTGAGAGCTCCAGAACATGAGCCTCATCCTGCCAAGGTTACCACTCTGAGCTGCTGTTTCCTTCTCAGATATGAAGCATGATGCAGATGAGGCAATGAAAAGACAAAACTCTGAAAATGAGTTGAAGCATCACTCCCCAACACATGCACCTCACCAGTGAGACTGCCAGTACTGGCACAGAGAAAGTGGGCTGGAGTCAGTGATGTCTGAGGACTGCGTTAAGGCATTAACTTTTGGACATGATGTATGTTTACTAGGAAATGAGGAGGTGAGGGGCAGTAGGGTTGAGGGATTACGGTGCTTAATAATTCGTAGAGGAAGAGATTTCGTCACTCATGCTGCCGTTATGGTAGTTAGCAATAAGCCTTTTGCTGAAAGCTTATCTCCTCCCACCACTTCTCCAAGGACACTACCAGAAAAGCTAATGTTGTGAACCAGGAACACAGCTTTTCTTGGCAAAGCTGAGCAGAGAACTTCAGGCCTTGTCTACATAAAGAAAATAAGGGAGGATGTGAATCACAGAATCACAGAACCACAGAATGGTAGGGGTTGGAAGTGACCTCTGGAGATCATCTAGTCCAACCCCCCTGCCAAAGCAGGTTCACCTAGAGCAAGTTGCACAGGACTGCATCCAGGTGGGTTTTGAGTGTCTCCAGAGAAGGAGACTCCACAACCTCTCTGGGCATCCTGTTCCAGGGCTCTGTCACCCTCACAGTACAGAAGTTTTTCCTCATGTTTAAGCGGAACCTCCTGTGTTCCAGCTTACACCCATTGCCCCTTGTCCTATCACTGGCCACCACTGAAAAGAGTCTGGCCCCTTCTTTGAAGGAGGAGCTGTGGCCTGAAGAAGAAGCAGCCAGGGCTCCCAGGCTGCAGGACAGGTGTAGACTGGTCCAGGTGCTGACAGCAGCCTGGGCTGGACCGGGCGGCAGGAGGAGGTATGGGCAGAAGCAGAAGAGAGAAGAAACCCATGCTGATGGTCCAGGTCAAGATGATCAGCTGCCTATCTGAGCACTTCATCCTGCTGCCTGTGTCTGTACCATACATACCTGGTGGTCTGTTTTGGCCTCCAGGCTTCAATTATCTATGTCTTTGCTGAACAGCATCTAAGGGAGGAAGTTGGTGGTGCAGACTTTGACAACTTTGGACCTACTGGAGTGAGTCCAGAAGAGGACCACGAAGGTGATCAGAGGGCTGAAGAACCTCTCCTATGAGGACAGGCTGAGAGAGCTGGGGCTGTTCAGCCTGGAGAAGAGAAGGCTCTGGGGAGACCTTATAGCGGCCTTCCAGTGCCTGAAAGGGCTACAGGAAGGCTGGGGAGAGACTTTTTACAAAGGCAGGTAATGATTGAACAAGGGGTAATGGCTTTAAACTCAAAGAGGGCAGGTTTAGATTAGATGTGAAGAAGAAATTATTTCCTGTGAGGGTGGTCAGACACAGGAACAGGTTGCCCAGAGAAGCTGTGGATGCTTCTCCCTGGAAGTGTTCAACTTTTAAAACTATTTTGTTGAAACTTTGATGAAGATCAGTGCATTCTCCTGAAGTACTTCAAGTGTAGTTAAGGCATTTTCCTGCTTCAATACTCTTTTCTTGAAAACTTTTTGCCGTTTTTACTTGACCTGGAGTGTTGGCTCTTCCTGCAATTTAGCCATTCACCAGAAGATGGAGCTTAATGTCTTGTAAGTGAACTAAAGTTGAAAGAATTTTTTACAAAAAGTCCTTTGGATTTGAGGGCTTGAAATGTGTCTTCTGACCTCCTTGTTTTGCAGAGGAAATCATTCTGGTTCAGCGTGACAGCTCCCCAGGCCATAAAACCTCAAACTTTGGAGTCAATGGTCCTAGCCTGTCTGGTCCCAGCACAATCTGATTAAGCCAAAATATCATCACCTAAGACACATCAAAGTCTAGAATCCTTGTACCAAGAGTGATAATTATTGTGTCCCTGGAGATGCTACTGAGTTTCTTTGGGATTACTGGGAAACTAATGAGTAGGAGAGAGAGGAATGTTTGCCTCATGCTTCTGCCCCAGTCCCAGCAGACCCTGCATACCCGCGGGCCAGAAGCTGGTCAGCTTGATTCCTGCATGTTGGGTCACGATGCTGTGCTCCATGCACCTCTTGGCGATCTTGGACTCAGGTGAGCTCTCAGGAAGGCTCTGTCTGGCACTCAAACCACTGCTGCCTTGCAGTGGTGGGTGCTCCTGTGCTGAGATGTTACCTTGTCAACTGCAGTTGCTAAGCTGCAGCAGCAGGAAGCCTTTTGGATAGCGCAGACCCAAACCCCACAGCATTTCAGGGCCAAGTGTCTGAGATATTGACCCTCAATCAATTCTCTGTGAGGCCATGATAGAGCAACAGGGTGGATGAGGGTGTACGCAGTGACCCATGTTACTAGGAGCTGCACAGCAATGGGCTGCATGAAAAGGAGATTTCTCATGGCTTTCTGCTTACATACACAATGTTGTTTAAATCCACTCTGGGTCATGCTAGGTCACGTTTAGGTAGGTAACTGGAAGCTGGCTAGCTTTGGCTAGCTACTTTATGGATGTGCTCAGGGCTAAGACTTCATACTGAACAGTACTTGACTGTAAACATAGCATCCCCCTCAGCTTTCCTCAGCTGTAGTTTGGAAGGAAGGACAGCTGCCTTCTATGCATGATGCGGGGAGTGTTTGACTCAGAGCAGCCATTGTTCATGGTGCTCTTTTACAGCCCAGAAAGATGCAGTTTAGGTTCAGATATCTTTGGTGCATGTTCATTTAGATTCTTCTCCTGGAGGTTGTGGGTGGGATGAGGTGTTGACACCTTTGCCATGGGTGACCAGAGCAGCTGCTCTCTGTAATGGCAACTCACATAACAGCCACAGAAATGTCTTTTTTGGGTCACATCAAGATTTCACTTAGGTCAGTGTCCTGTCTTTGGCAATGGCCAAAGGCTGATGCCTAGGGAAGAGGATAAAAATAGAGGAAATGTATATTTTTCCCTACAGTACTCCTCTGTCCAGCAGTGATTTCCAAATGAGGGCTTCATTGAACTAGAAGCCTTTATGTTTGATTGCTCTTTTAGAGACTTGGATCAGATCTAGTGGGCAGTTTTCCTAGCCTCTGTTTGTCCTAAGGCTAAATTTCCACCACCTCAATTTAGAGACACTTTGAAAAATGTTTAGCTGTAATGAACCCATTGGAAATCACTTCAGTGTTGAATGCAACAGATGCCTTTGATTAGCCATCTAGGTGTTGGCAACACGGATTCATGAAGCTCCAGTTCTTTCAGTTTTACACCACTCCAATGAATGGTACAAAACCATTTGCTCAAGATAGCAAAACTCAAGAGGAGTGGCCAAAAATTTGACCTATTGAATCAGAAGGAGTCCTCTCATGAAAAAGAAATGAGAAATCTTTTTCTCCATAGTTTAATTCAAAACAATAGTCTTATCTCTATTTCAATTAGTGTGTGGTCTATTAACAGTAAAGATAAGTCCCACTGTGTATTCAAAACATTCCTCTGTTTCACATCCTGTAAAAGCAATCAATAGGCTCATAGCAATATTGGCACTTAGCAGAAGTTAACCACAACTAACAGCGAGGTTAACACGGCAAACTGACGTGCTCAGGAAGTTCTTGAGACAAATCTGAAACACAGTGTTCCTGTCTGGCAGTAGAGAACAAATTAAGCATTTTTCTTAGCTCTTAAAATGCATTTAAATGCCAGCATTCTCATGGGGAAAATTGGTTTCTGAAAATAATTTGCATCAAAATTATCTTTGTACCACTTCCCTAGAAAAGAGCTGATTGTCCTTTATTTTCATAACCTCTGTGCCAAGTATCCCAAGTATGAGGATATAGTGAGTTCTACATCCTACTTGCAGCAGTGGTTTCCCTTCAGGCAGCCTCTTCTCCTGCCAGATAATTGATGCCAGTTCCCCTTGCAGTAGGTTTTGGATGGGGCACTGCCACCCCGCGCAGCCCTGACTCTGCAGCACGGCAGCTATAGACTTCATTAATTCCGGTGCTGTCAGAGCCCAACAGAGGTTGAGGTCTTGTTCTTCCGGGTGCTATACAGCTGGAGAAAATAGATGAATCCTGACAAGAAGTGCCTACAGGCAGAAAAAGGAAAGACATACAACAGCCAGGCTCCAGAGACTGCTGAGAAATGACCATGATGCTGTGACGGTTTTTCAAAGGTGGGTGCCTACGGAGGTAAGCTAGATTGCCTGGAAGTACAAAGTGAAGGGAATTAGTTAAATCACATCTCCATCTATCTGCATGGGTGTTCTCATTCAGAGTGAAGATAACTTGGTTGATGTTATTGAGCCAGTTTCACTTCATACTTTTAATGATTTTCAGTGAATTTTTTCTGAGTGTTACAATCTGGACAGGCTATGGTACAACTCCCTTTTCCCAGCTGGGGCTACAGGAAGGAAGGACAGAAGGAAGAGGAGTCATTTTCCCTAGACAAGAGTCAGAAATGATAGAGCTGAGTGCCTTGTTAAACCGGTGGGGCTTGAGCAGAGACCAGCCCTTCACAGCAATTTGTCACATGCAGAAACTCTCTATGGGAGAAAGCAAGGCAATGTCAAAGGCTGAAGGATGATAGAGGCTGAGAATGGTCACCTAGGGAAGGTCTGAAAGGTGTAAAGAGGAGCCTTTGACAAGGCAGAGCCATTGGGTGCTAGGAAGCAAGAGGGCAAATACAAAGTTACGAAAATGATTTAGAATTATGCTCTGAAGGGAGTGGGCACAAGAGCAGAAAAAACTGGAAAGGAGGAGGGCTGTGAAATGATGTGAGAAGAAATGACATATTTTAGAGAGGCTGCAGAAGATGAAGAAAACTGAGACTTGGAAACACTCATATCCAGAGGTGGGAGCCAGTGAAAGATGATATCCAGGAAAAGGACCGAAGGAACTTAGAAGAAGCTGGTATTGACCTGTCAGACACAGAGAGCAGTGCTGAAGCAGTTATCAACAACGCAGTCAAGCAGACCAATGAGGGAGCAGTCCATGGCAAAGGTGAGATCCATTTGAGCAAGTATGAAGCATAGACCACAGCTGCAGGGTAAAACAAGAGAAAAGAGTAAAGATGCCAGGGGGACATCAATGGGCACCAGTGGGGAACTGAGAGTTGATGAGGATATGGTTGGGAGGTAACAGTGTAAGGGAAAGTTAAAGTCCAAGGAAGTTCATGCAAGAGTTATCATGGGACAGCAATGTCAGGATGGGGCAGGAAGAAGAGTTGGATTATCTGGTAGTGATGAGAAGAGGGTGAGTAAGAGCAGGGAGGTGCAGGAATTAGTACTAATGAGAGGAAAAACCTAGCAGCTTCCCTCCACTTCCTCTCTCTGGAATACAGAACTTGACCTAGTTGCTAGGAAAGGTACAGGAGACAAAAGGAGGGAGTAAGAGGACCATAAGAATGAAGAAGTGGTGAGATGCTATCTGAGGATAAGGGATGAAAGGTAAAAATGGAGGAAACATGACTAGGCAAAGGAAAACTGAGAGACAACAAAGCAACAGTGCTGGAGAAGACAGGGAGGTGGGTGCAGTTGGAGAAAACTTTTTGAAAATGCTACTGGGACTCCAGGCTGCTTGCAGTTCCTCACAGAAAGGAAGGGAATGCAAATCCCTGAGACTCAGTGATACCTCCTGCAGTCTCAGTGGGCTCAAACTGTCACTAGCTCTTCCTCTGGCAGACTGAGCTCCCTCTCCAGATGTGGCACCTGGTTCCCCACGGTCCATAATCCACAGTCCCAGGCCAGGTGTCTTAAATAAAAGTACCTTGTCCCTGAAGCAGAGAAAAAATTTCATCAGTGCAAAGCTGAAGGATAAAACACCCTGAATGATAGGAATACCATGGAAGAGCTTTTCCAGGATGGCCTTATGCTCTGTTTCCAAACTGGTGCTTCAAGTATGAAGAGACATCATGTGTTGGAACAACAGCAGCAGCAGAGTTGTGTCCCTCACAGCACGGTGGTCTCATGTTCAGCGAAGCATCCTCCTTGTTCCCAGGTTACTAATGTGTTGGTAGCATCTTCTAGTCCCATCTGACAGCCCCAGCTGTGTCTGGGGCGCATGGTGCCCTCCCAGTTGCCTGCTGTGAGATCATCCGGGCAACACCGTACCGCTTTGGGGCCATCCATCTGAGCCTACAGGTCCAATGGAGATGGTAACTCCACATTCAGGGAAACTTCCTTGGGGTGACGAGTCGTAAGAGCCAAATATCAGCAGTGCCTGCTGCCGAGCACTGTAGCAAGAATACCCAGCTCTTGTAGAGTGGCAGCCAGGGTGTGGGGTGGGGATCTGGCCTTCCTCACAGCCCTGGTGACAGGAAGACCATTCATGAAGAAATCAGGCACAACCCTTCAATCTTTTGGGGGTTGGCTTGTGCAACAGCGGTATTGTTTCCAGTCGCCAGGCTGACATGAAGATTTAGGCAATCGGGCTGCTTGGCGGGAGGGCTCTTTCTGAAGAGGAAAGGGAAGGACAAATATCTCAGTACTGTAGGAGACTTGCTTGAAGCATGTGAGGAACCAGGGGGGCTCCAGCTAATTCCTGTATGCAAAAGGGGTGGGAGGGAGGAGGCCTTGGCCAGGATCCCCTTTTAAAGCTAGCATTAAATAGCCTGCGCTGTGCATGGGTCGGAGTGTTTAATAGGTCCGAGTGACACTTTGTCTTTGTGCTCATTGTGTAGCATTTTGTAAAGCTCTTTGGGAAACCTTAACTTGGAAATATATAAAACATTGTTTTCTTTTTTTTTTTTTTTTTTTTTTTTGAAAGAGAGGGAATCATATTTTTGGGAAGATCTCTTGACCTCAAAAAAGTTCATTTGTTCTTCTTGTCTATCTAATTAATGAAAAGTCATGTCTGGTGAACACTTTTTCAATTATCTGTTTAAGATATGCAACCACAAATAACTCAAAATGTTTTAAGTCTTTGTGAATCACCCTAAAGGTTGAAAATCTTTTATCTTTCTTCCAAATGTCAGTAGATACACCCACAGTTAATTCCAAGCATTAAATACCACAGGTCCAAAGTCTCCTAACTCTGCAGATCACCATCTGCCCTTTACCATGTTTTCGGGGTGCTGTTACTGAGGGATAACATGACCTCAGTGATGTGATTGGCAACAAATTCATGGAGTCATGCTGTGTAGCAACTGGAAGAATTAGTCTTGACTAGTGAGATGCCTCTCTGCCTTGTAGCTGACAAAATCAAACACTAGTTTGAAATTCTTTGCACTGGGTGCCTGCCAGAAAATGCAATGCGATGCAGTTTATTTGAATTCCAAGTGTTCTGAGTAGAGCTGAAGCTGGAGTAAACAATATCCCTAAAAAAACACTGTGAGAGCAAAGCAGTTGCAGTCATTAAGGAAAAAGTAACCCCAAGCCATTGATCAATTCTATTTTTTTCCTTGCCAAATAGAGACACAACAATAGCCTGCTCTTTTAACAGAAGGACCTCAGAGAAGGAATATGCTCTACTGCTGTAAAAAATAGAGTTGCCTTCTCACTCCTGGGTTTCCAGGAACGTGAGTTTCTTGGAGGTGCCTATCAGGAACAGGCTGTCACTTGCTCCCTGGTGCGGGAGCCGGGGGAGCGTTAGGGAAAACGAGCTTGGACAGATCTATAAATCAGCATCGTTTATACAGACCCAGCAGACATCTATTAGAGTTGAAAGATGAATTCTCTGAGGCTCTCATCTTCATGAAGCACACCTGATCCTCTCACAATCCCTGTGAGTGCTGAGCCTGGCAAACACCCTTTTCTCGCAGGACCAGAGTCCCCTCTCCCTGTCCCCATCCCAGTTACTGTCACTGGGCCGGCAGCACAGGAGTTTCCCTGCAATCACTGCTCTGGGCTGGTGGCTGTGGTGTCACCAGGCAAAGAGGAGCAAAGAGCCAGGGCAGCCCCTCCTGTGTCCCCAACGCTCCTAATTTCTGGCAGAGTGCTGTAGCTCCTGCTGTAGGAGATAAGGGGAAGAGGGTGAAAATGGGGATCTAGAAGTCCTAAGCCCTCCATCACATAATCAGGCTGTGCTGCTGTCCGTGCAACTCAGATGCCCTCCACCCCTTGGAGCTGTAATGAAAATTCATTAATTTTGGCAAAGTGTCATAGATCAGGGTTTTGTGTAGAGCTCCAACTTCTATCTCCACTCGAGGCTTTTTCCAGTGCTATGTCTCAGCATTACCACCAGCTGCAATGTGGACACACAAGTGGCATGCAGGAACTGCAGCTTTGAAACTCTATATGCCTTTCCAGTTCAGTGATCTTCTGTTGTGGGGGGCTCAGTGCAGAGGGATGAGGCATTTTTTCCTGTTCTAGCAGCAGCCACAATCGTGTTTAATTTGGAAGAACCCATGGTAAGAGTGGCCAAGCTGACACACCTTTTGTTAGACTGCTGCCTGCCAAGACAAAGCTTTCAGGACTCAATACTTCTTTGTCCTGACTGTGAACTTTAGCAGTTGAAATGGTCTTGAACCTGGTCAGTCAATGTTGCTTCTCTCATGGGGCCCATCATCAACTTTCATGTCAGTTAGTCTTTCTCCTGACAGCTCCCGGGGTGTGAACTCTGATGTCCAGGCATCACACTGGCAGAGATCCTGTACCCCTGGAGACCGTGTGCTTCAGGCAATCAACAGCACCCAGGTTTGACAAGCTTTGGGGCTTGCTTCATTTACCCATCTTGATTTTCATTGAGTTGTCAGTCCCAGCGCTGGGCTCAGTTTTTGTGACACCATACCAGAGCACAAGGAACTTGTTCTTGGGGCTTTAAATGTAAACATTGCAGAGACTTTTATAAGCAGCACTTATGTTCTGCTGTTTTATTGCTGACTAGTTGCAGTCAAAAGGTGTTGGGTGAAGCAGCAAAGGCTGAATTACATCAACTCAACCTCACCAAGAGAAGAGGAATGGGGAATCATGACATTGTGTTCTTATACGCACTGTTCTGACAAAATCACGTTGTAAAGTAACACAGTGCTCTCTCCATATCTGTGAACACTAAAATAAATTCATTCACTCTAGAAGCTGAAGCTGTTTAATGGAGAGGAGCAGCAATATCTTACTGCCACCCACTGTCGTCATGTCAGATAATTAGTGTCTATATAGGCAGAGTACTGGAAAGAGAAGACAGAGAATCAGGATTTGGAGGTGGATGCTACCATCATAGCAATAACTGAGACACTCTTCCCAAGGTGGGCTGATAAAAAAAGGGAGAAAAATGATGAAATGAAAGAATTTTAGAATAAGTGGACTAATATGACTAACTTCTGGAGGCAGCATGCTGGGGCGCTGTACCTTCCCAAGGCTACAACCCCACAAATTCCCAGCTCCCAGCACGCTCTCACTGTGCCACCATAGGCCTGAATGAAGCCACGGTGCTTCCCAGCTGCACTGCTCCCACTGCTCTGCTTCCTGTGGTCAACTCAGCCTTCACCAAAACCCTCCTGGATGGGTGGCCTGACCAGCTCTCTCAACAGCCATTTTCATGGGGTTTGCTCTCTGGACCAAGGCATGCTTGCATGGCATGTGCAGGCAGAATGGTCATTTGGTGCCACAGGGCTGGAACTTAACACTCGTGGCATTTGGTGCTACAGGGCTGGTAACCAAACTGCCTTGCCTTGGCTTTGTGGGATGAAGGACCTGCTAAAATGAAGCCCAACAGAAGCAGTGCCAGGCATTTTGCACCTGAAAGTCATAGAATTATAGAATCATTTAATTTGGAAAAGACCCTTAAGATCATTGCATCCAGTTGAAGTCAAAACACCGGCATATTTGTGAGGAGGATGGCATGGAAAATATATGGTTTCAGGTATAAATGATTCAAGAAGGAAGGAACGCCAGCTCTACAGCTGCCTGAAAAACCTTAGCTGCTCCTTGTTTTTGTGCAGGCATTCTTTAATGACATAATCTCTTCTTCTTTAGTTTTTGTTTAAATGAGTCTACCAGATGGGCACACAAGAATTCAGACTGCAATGACATTCATCTGGTAATTTAATTTAACTTAAAGAAGTTTTCAATGTCTTCTGACAGTTTGGGTTTTTTGGGTTTTTTGTGTTGGGTTTTTTTTTTTTTTAACCTGTATCTAGAAGTTGAATTGGGTAAATATTCCAAATAACTTAACAACCATTTCATTTTAAAAACAATGGGAATCCTTCCTTTGGTTTCAGTGGGAGGATTATCAAAGCATATAAAGAGAATTAATTAACAAATACAGTAAATAAACTGTTTGTAGAGAAATGATCACCAGAAGAGGAAAAATCCAGCAAATAAATTATTGACTACCAGTGATTTGTCCATTACAGGTATATATTCTACCTTGTCTTATTTTTTAAAAATGAGCATTTCTTTTATGTGATGCAGCCGTCTGTGCTTCTACCAACCTGTGCACATGCTCACGCTGAAACAGGACAATCTGCAAGGAAAACGGGTGGTTACCAGGTGCTCATAGGAATTTTACATGGCTGGAAGGTATTTCCTGGCTCTCTTTCAGCTTCTTTTCTCTCTGTTAGTGGCCTTCAACAGAATAGTACACTTCAACTCAAAAGCATTACATGATTAACATGATTAAAACTGGTTTTGTTCCTCTTGATGTAAAATTGATGCTTAGGCTTATGCATATAAATAATCCTCGCACTTTTTGCAGGTTTAATGTTAAACAGATGCCAAATGTTTATAGGACAAGGGTCTCAAATAATTTAAACCAAATTCTGCTGAGTGATGATTGCCATTAGACTAAGCGGTCAGAAACTCCCTCAGCAGTGTTTAATGCAGCATTCCTACTTTCGTGTGCATGAATCAAGCAAATGTTGCTGGAATTTAGTTAAAATCTTCTGTGTTTTCACTGGGATCTAAAGCTGTGATTGCAGCTTGTGTGGAAGCTACCTCTCTTGGACGCTCGTCGCAGCAGATGTGGCTTTAGCTGCTGGGTGCTGAACCATGCCTGTATCATAGCCCATGCTACCTCATCCATGCTTGTACTGATGCTGGGGCCACATCCTGCTTCCTTATGTCCAAGTGAGCTGCACTCAGTGTTTCGGATTGCAGAGGAGAGAAACTCTCTGTACAGAAGCCTTATGGTTGCCTATAAATATCTGGGAAATTTGGATTACTAAAATTCTTCTTTTACATGGCTCTCTCTGTCTGTCTCTTCTATTTATAAACCTACCTCTACAACTGGTGGGGATTACCATTTCTACCCCAGAGGCTGCAGCTATCTTTCCTTTGCACTAATGACAGACACTCTAGAAGTCAAGAGTGAGTAAGTTTGCTTGCCAAATGCAAAAAGCTGTTTCATTAGCTGATATAATTAGCAGAGCTCACAAGAGAATGAAAGGAGATGAGGCAAGAAGCTCTGCTAGATTGTGCCAGCTGAGGACCTGCTCCAGTGACTTTTTTAGAAATCCAGAAAGCAAGCTGCTAGTGTGCTGCATCTTCTTTGCTTGGGGATTCTCCAGCTTACAGTGATTATTTGTCTGGCCTCATGTGGCTTGAAAGACAAGCATTTGCATAAACAAGAGAGAAAGTAACAGCAATCCCCAGTATCCCCTGTCTTGGTTTGGGCTATAGTTTAATCTTAGAAGTTACATTAATGTCAGCTGGGCTAATTCCAGAAAATGTCTTTCCTGCAAAAAAAACCCAAACCAAATTCCTCATTACCATAGGAACAAGTCCATACTCATTGAAACGTGGCATCTTGGTTGATTCGTGAGTTATTCACGTTCTCAATGGAATTCTGCCTTTTAAATGAAAAACCTCCAAGGCTGCACAGCACGTGCAGGTGAGCAGGGCAGGTAATTTAATCCAGGCAGATGGCTGCCCTCCTGTATATTCAATCCTCTGTTTTCCCTGGATGCACTTGCACCAGGTGAACAGTGATGAAACAACGGAGGGAAACATAAAACCTTTCAGATTTGTGAACTTCAAGGATTCACCCTTTCCCATACGTCATATACCATTTTCCATCCAGCCAGAAATTGAAGCATTTTACCCTTTTCAGAGCTATTATTTAAAAAGCAAGGAGTGGGCTTGAGCCTGCTGAGCGATGTCAGAGCCCATGAAGGATCTCCTGCATTGCTTCTGCCACCCATGACCAGTCTGGGGGAGATGGGGAGAGCATGTGGGTGCTGGAGGGGCATGCTGAAGCTGTGCCTCCTGCCTTGCCGGGTACCATTTGCTTCTGAGAGCAAGCTCAGATGTTCCTGTCAGGAAGTACTGGCACAGCCACATTGTCCAGTATCGACATCGTCTGCAGTTCCCAAATGGCCCCATGTTCAACAACACCTTCCTCACACAGAAATAATCTTGCTCCAGATTCTAGGCAGGATTTGAATTTCTGTGATGCTGAGATCCCAGACTCTAATAGATCTTTACCCAGTTCTGTTTGCTAAAACTTTTGACTCAAATACTCAGATGTCTCAGTTTGGATGTGTTTTTTGTTTGGTTTTTGTTTGTTTGTTGGGGTTTTTTTTGCTAGCTGTCATGACTTGCTAGTGGAGTTTACCTTGTCTCAGGAATAGCTACTTCACCATGTGAGAATTGTGTATGTAGTTAGCTAGTCAGTGTTCAAGTCAGCCTTTGATTCATAATCCAGAAAAAGCCTTTAAAAGTTACACTCAGGGCACAGGTGGCATTTAATGTACAAGGCTTGCTAAGCTCAATACCCCACCACACGACTGCTGCTGTTGCACTGCGGGCCCCTTCCTGAAGGAGGTTCCTCAGAAAGGGGAGAATTGAAGCTGAGAGGGGATAACAAAGCAGTGATGCTCAAGCAAGAGGGGCAGCATTCAGAGCAATGAGAGGAACAGTGAAAAGTGAGAGGAAGAGAAAGTTACCAATGATGTTGTTCATTTCAATGTGGAGTAAACAGGCTGCAACAGGCGGCAATATATTGACCGTGTGGTCACATATTGACAGATGTGCCTTACCCTGAGCTGTCTGAAACCCTGTCATCTAGACATTCCTTCTTTTTAATGTGCTGCTTTGCTTTTAAAAGCCTCTCACATGCTGTAGCAGTCAGGTTCTGAGAGGAAGTATTCCAGGAGTGGTGAAAGACGGTGTTCTGGAGACCCCCACAGCTAAGGGCTGGTACTGGCTCCCTTCGCTTGTGCCTATGCCATTGTGTAATTTGGCTGTCTGCTGCAGTTCTGGGCTACCACCACCTGGCACATGGCTGTCTAAATCTCAACCTGCTCCCAGGTGCCTGTCTGGGGTGCAGCAATCACCTTGCTCTGGAACAAAACCCAGGTGCAGTTCTGCAGGGAGCTGCCCCATACGGGTGAGCAGGCACCAGGTTTGGCTCCCTGTGCCCCACAGAGCCCTCCAACACCATTCCCACACATGTAACACCCAGGGCCCAATGGAGACCACGTGCCTACTGTTAGCAGCAGAAGCACCACCAGTGTTCTCCCATGGGCTGTGGGGCCTGAGCAGCTTGGGTGGGATGCTGGAGCAGCGAGTGGGGTCAGAGTCCTGGCAGCAGGTAGGTCCAGCAGCAGAGATGTCGCCTGAGATTTGGGATCAGGCTCTGTGCCAGTCAGTCCCCCCCACCATGCTCATGCTGGGCTGTGCAGCAGCAGCATACCAGGACGGATGTCTGGGCTGAAGCATGTGCAGAGCTGGTACCTGCCAGATTCCTGTGCAAAACCTGCCCATGTTATTTGCCTTTCTTTGAATTATGCTTTTACTGTTTGGTCTATTTGTTGTTGTTGTTATTTGTTTGGGTTTTTTTGTTTTTTTGTTTGTTTTGGTTTTTTTTTTGCCAGAAAATATGGTGTTTCTTTTTCCTGGTGCCTGCAGAAACTCCTAAAACTTATCACTCCCTCCATAGCAGGCAAGAACTATAGTGCCCATTTTGGTGTTTTTTAGGGAGGGTTTAGTTTCCACAGCAGAGGACCCACTATTAATTGTTATGAAAACATGAAAATTGCTCCTTCAACAATGGAGCAAAAACTAAATGGGAGATGTGGGTTGGGCAGGAGAAGAACCAGACAAGTCTGACTGAGAAGTGCCTTGTGGATCTAGTAGTGCCTCTCTCCAGTGCAAGAAGACTGAAGTAAAAACCGCGGTCAGGTGTGGGGTGGAAGTTCAGACAGAACAAAAGATGATGTGGAGAAGGAAAGACAACCCTGTGTAGAAAGTTCTGTTCATATCTGTGAACCCTGTACCCGCCAAGGGCTGAGCACCCACCCCAGCTGGGAGGGCGCAGTGCCACAGGGGACGAGACAAAA